>NW_021605000.1:191911-213378 GCF_004785775.1 Grammomys surdaster
TGTGTGTGTGTGTGTAGTGGGGTGTAGAGAGAGGGGTTGGCAGGGTTGGAGGGAGGTGTGAAGCTTCCTGAGGCTTCCTGGGGAAACAGCCAGAGACTTAATGACTTTAATTTATGACTTCTGAGGTCTATTAGTTTAAAACACAGACAGAAGCTTAAATCTCATGCCCTTGTGGACACAGGAAAGTGGCAGTGACTTTGAAGTTTGCAAAGGCTTAGGTTCTCTATGTTGACGAATTGGTTTTTCTTGGCAGAAGAAGGTGTTCTCTGAGCCCAAGGGACAAGAGTGAAAGGTCAAGGCGGGCAGACCCAAGATTCTCAGGGAGGCACGTGCTCTGGCTTGGGCAAGGGTGTGTGGAGGGCAGAGCCTGCCTCCATAGGGTACGGCTAGAAAGGAGCTAAGGCAGCAAGCAAGGTGATTATTGATAACTATAAGGGTGGCACTATTGACACTACTCATTTGCAGTGTACTTGGCTCTTAGAGTTCTTATTATCAGACCTAATTTTGTTTAGTTCACCATCTCATACCCTGAGGACATAGGCATTGTATTCCTCTGCCCCAGGTACAGAAATAGATATTTAGAGGCATTGTGTTGTAAAATAATGAGAAATGCATGGCTGTTGATTAGTTGTTTTTCTTGGTGATCTGGCAGGATACCTGAGAAAGAGGATCTTAAGGAAGGCAGAGTTTTTGCTTTACAGCTTAGGAAGGGTGCAGTCTGTAATAGTGGGAAGGCAAGACGGATGGGGCTTGGGTTAGCTGCTCATGTTGAATCTGCAGTCAAGAAGCAGAGAGCAAATGCTAGAGAGATGACTCAGTAGTTCAGAGCATTCGCTGCTTTTCCAGAGGACCCAGGCTCGATTCCCAGCACCCACACCAAGTATTCAAACACATGGGAATCTAGGAGTCATCTCACATTCAAACAAGAACGTTTTACCCACCCTTGTACCCCCATAGGCATATGGTTGCTTGACAATGAAAAACACAGTTCAAAAATCCCGTAGTCTTTAACAGTCCTAGTACTGTTCAAAAGTCCAAAGTCTCTTCCAAGACTGAAGGCAATGTCTTAACTATGATCCTCTGTAGGATCAACACACAGTTTACACAATTCTGATATACAAGGCACAGAGTAAGCATTCCCACTCCAAAAGGGAGGGGTGGGGCAGAACAAGGAAAAACTAAACCAAAGCAAGGTAATTCATATATTACATATTATAATACATAACATAATATACATGTATATATATTTACATACACACAAAAGCACACACACAAACACAAAGGGTAAAACAGGTGCCTGTGGCCTCCTGGGACTGAACTCAGCATGAGCCAACTGCCATGGCCCGAGATGAATGCTGTGCTGGTATGTGGGTCATTCATGTCCCACTGTAGCTACCTTCTGCCTGTGCCCTGAGAAGTTAATTCAGGATGAATTCAAAAGTAGTAGATCAATTTGGCAGAAGAAATCTCAAGACTGACTAACATTCAGGCTGAGTCACACAGAGAGAAGATATTTAATAATTTATATATGTAATATATGCTGGAGGTCTTAGAAAAGACACCCAGCAGAAGTTTTCTGGACCTGCCACCATGTTCCCACACTAGAGTCTGGTACTGGCTGGTGGTCTCACTGCCATCCTCAGAGTTAGATATCTTTCAGTCGGGTTGGCCCAGGGCCCCCGAGATATTGGCGGGGTCGTTGCCTCTGCCCACCACCAGCCTTGGGGTCAGATATCACAATACCATTAACCCACTAAATCAAAACTCTCAATGCTTATAGTTAACCAATCAGATTTGTATATCATCAAATACTCAAATCTCAGGATTCCCATACAATAATTTCATGGCCAATTGATAATGGTAAGATACCAACACAGATTAGACAGTACTATCCCAAATATCCTAACCTTTTCATAACATCTCTGCCTAAGACTGGTTAAATACACGCTGGTTGACACCTGCTTCCATCTTCTGCTCCCTCTCTTCTTCCTCTCTCTCTCTCCCACGCTTAGCTTTGCCTTCCTTTTCCCTGTCCAATCATAGGTCTCCTGATGCACTAATATTTAAAATAGATAGTATTATATGTTATAATATATATATATTTGTTACCTTGCTTTGGTTTGATTTATAATTTATATGTTTTATAACTTCATGCTCAGTTCTGGGGCTTGGGATGGCACTCCTATTCTGGGAAGCGCACAACAGTCTTTTTCCTGGGAAGGCTGTGCTCTAGGCCTGTAGCTTCCGTAGAGGATACCCTATGGTTCTGGCTTTCACCAAATCTCATCTTACCCAGCATCCTTTCAGGGCCTCCTTGTAGAAAGTCATACTGCCACACCCTGTCCAGCCACACTAGCTTTCTGGTATCTTGCTGCATCTGTCGCGCTTGCAGAACCGGGACCACATGGCTGATGCTGCCAGCCTAAGATGTAGCTCGGCCCCCTTGAGTGACAACTGTAGTAGCCTCTCTGTATGCCTTGCTGGCTGAATCTTCTAAAACACTTCACCAGGGAGTTGTTTTTTGAGTAGAGAACCCCTTCTATGACAATCCCAGTTTAGTCTCTCTTGTTTCAAATATATTCACATCTTCAAAAATTGAAGCTTTTGATGAGAGGTCTTGCTCTCAAGACATGGTCCCTATGTCCCACACAGAGCATGAGATGCCTTTCTAATAGGGCGAATCCCTTTATCTGTTTACAGATGATTTAGAATCCACCTGTTCACAGCTTTCAGTTTTGCTATTTTCCTTAACTTGCACATTTTCTGGACCCACTTCTCTTCTCTCTCTCTCTCTCTCTCTCTCTCTCTCTCTCTATCTCTCGTTCTCTGTCTCTGTCTCTCTCTGTCTCTCTCTCTTTCTCTGTCTCTCTCTGTCTCTCTGTCTCTTTCCCTCTGTCTCTCTGTCTCTCTGTCTCTCTCTTTCTCTCTCTCTCTCTGTCTCTGTCTCCTGGGTGAGTTACCACAGTGAGCAGTAATTGACTCAGCCTGAACATTATTTGGTCTTGAGATTTCCTCTGCCAAACAAATTAGTCTACTACTTTTGAATTCATCATTCATCCTGAATTAACTTCTCAGGGCACAGGCAGAAGGTAGTTACAGTGGGACATAAATGACCCACATACCAGCACAGCATTCATCTCGGGCCATGGCAGTTGAATGGCAGTTGGCTCATGCTGAGTTCAGTCCCAGGAGGCCACTAGCACCTGTTTCACCTTTTGTGTCTCTAGGCTAGCTTCTGAGAGCAGCTTAAAGGTCATGCTCTCCTTTCTGGGGAGAAAGGCAGGGACATGAAGGACAGAAAATGCCACAGCCAGTGCGGACTATTTGTATACCCCGTTCTCTCTCCTCCTTAATCCTCTCCTTCTCCCTTAGGTGGACCTTCGGTGCATGCAGTTGGACCTGGAGCAGAAGCTCAAGTTGAATGAAAATGCCATTGCCAGGCTCCAAGCCAACCATAAGTCTGTTTTGGTAAGTTTGGTTCAGGTCACCTCTCTGGCTATTATGTATTTGTCTGCAACTGCCACTTGGGCTTGTAGGACACAGACTGAAGACCTACCTGAGATCTCAGCAAGTGAAAGTAGTAGGCACAGTCGGCCACTTTATGAGGTGCCTTCACCCTGCCAGGATTTCTGGCAAGACTGGCTTAAGGAGATTGAAGAGATGGCTCACTGGTTATGAGTACCAGCTGCATTTTTGGAGGACCCAAGTTCAATTCCCAGCACCTACACGGCAGGTCAGAAATATCTGTAACTTCAGTTCCAGAGTATCTAATTAACTTCTCAGGCTTCCATGAGCACCAGGCATGTGATACATAGACATAAATATAGACAAAAAGCTATACACATAAAATTGTAATAAAAATATTTTAAAAATTGACTTAAGTTTTTAAAACTGGCAAACGATTTACCTTTTAATAATACGAAACAGACCCAGATTAATAGCTTTCCCAATTTTATATTGTGTATATTATTTTTCTCTTTCCTTTTAAGTTTTGCTTTTTGACAGAGTTTCACTTTGCAGCTCACACTAGCCTAGAACTCACCATATAGAGCAGTTAACACCAAACTCTTAGCAATCCTCCTGTGGTAGCCTCCCAAGTGTTGCTGGATACACACCACCACATCAAGCTTGTATATGCTTTCTTAATGAGGAGGAACGTGTATATACGTGTGTGCTTGTGATTGGAGGTGTTTAAGCCAGAGCTCCAGGGAGCATGTGTCCCCTAGCTTCTTCTATCCCAAGAGGGTGGTATGCTGGAAGCTGGAAAAAAGAACCAAGAACTCCTAGATCTGTAAGTGGCATTTCACAAGGCCAATGCTATGACAGAATGTTTAGCTTTAGGCTCTTCTGGTTTGTGTTCAACTTCCCAAAGTAAGTTCCATAAATATTTTTCATTGATGACAAGCCAAGAGCTACGACTCAGAAGAGAATATAGGGCACCTTCTCTATGGTAGTGAGTTGGCGGTATCATCTTGCATGCTGAGAATGAATGATTCTATGCTTCTGTCTGTCTGTCCACCATTTATTCATCCTTTATCCAACTACTCACCTATATACTCACCTATCATTTATTTATTTACATGCCCATCCACCCATCCATCCACCCATCCATCGATCCACCCATCCATCCATCTACCCATCCATCCACCCATCCATCCATCCACCCATCCCTTCATCCACCCATCCCTTCATCCACCCACCCTCTCACCTATACATTTATTCTAATCTAATACCCAGCGTAATTTCTGTCTCCTGAGTGTTTATAACCAACTAGCTGCTGAAGGATAAATCCTTCCTTACCCATAATTGTTAGATCACAGGCCTTCTAACTCCTGTGTTTTCTATGTCTCCCAGAAACCAGCCACATTTCTGCAGTCTCTCCCTCTTAAGACATAGAGTTGATATGCTTTCCCTCTCCCTTATAACTTCGTATAAGTTTATGGTCCTACTCTGTGCTCCCTTTCATGCCCCTTGGCATGGAGGCTAAGACAGACTAGATCACAGTGTGGCAAACCTGTCACTGGAGGAGCCCCCTATGTTGTAGGAGGGAACTGACATGTCTATAGTTCTCTCTCTCTCTCTCTCTCTTTCTCCAGGACCCTCATGGCTACCTGTGGCCATGAGGTGTGCACTGTGAATATAACTAAGTAGTCTCTTATGTGAGAGGTCAGCTTCCTCTATACAGACCTTGTGTTCTTTCTTATAGGTGTAATGTCTTTCAAAAGAAAGAAAAGAAAGAAAGAAGGAAGGAATGGAAGAAAGAATGAAGAAAAAAAAACAGTTCTTGTAACATCCCAGAGACTTGATTGGAAAGTTCTGGATGATTTAGAGGATCACACAGGACATTACCTTGTTCTGGCTCTTTAATTTGATCCCTAATTAGTTCATATAGTGACATGGTGGCCAGAGAGATATTGCAATGGCCCTCACTACAAAGAATGTGGAGACACAGAGAGATGTCAGGACCTGCCTTGGACTCTTCTTACTGACTGGATGGGAGAATCTGTAATGGTTTCCTTGGCCTGAGAATGGTTCAGTAGCTGCCGGGCATGCACACCACCTTTAGGTTTTTAAACCATTAGCTACTGACCACTTTGATATATGTTCATGGCTCTCTCTCTGTATAGTTTACTTGTCGTAGTTAGGGAAGTAATTAGCATCTGGCACACGTTTTATTCACCTGAAAATTTCTCAGTGGGAATGTTGAGGAAGGAGAGGCCACAGCAGAAGGCTCATCCATCCTCCGGTGCCTCCCTTCCTCTAGCCTTCCTCCGGATGATCACTGAAGGATGTGCTCTTCAATTTTGTCTTCAGACTAATGCAGCTAGCCTCACCTAATCGTTCTTTTAGAACCAACACATTGTAACTATGGAGGTTAAATGGCTTATGTTCCTTTCCCATGGCACCCTCATGTTGATTGTCATGTTTTTTTCCATTCCTGGATTTTAGAGTCAGTTTAAAAAGTGGCCAGAAAGCAGAGAGGCCAAACCCATGCAGTGTGGCACTGCACAGGTCTTATCAAACACTGCTTACTAACCTAGGAATTCTCTACTCTTTTTCGAGCCTCCCGAACATGAGACTAGTGATCTGCTCATAGAGACCACTCTCCTCTGCACAATAGAAGCAGCCCAGGGCATGGACAAGTCCCAGAGCTCTGAGTAAAAAAATCTCCACAACCCCCATATCATGTAAACATACTCTGGTTTCAGAAAGCTAACTCAAGCTTGTTATGGTGACCCATAGCACGTTGGGGCTGAGACAGGAGGTTTGCTAAGAGTTTAAAGGCTGTCTGGATAGGGAGTAGGCAGAGCATGTTGTCCTTTCTTGCTTCTATGACTCATGACACCCCACTGCTTGAGGGTGAGAAGGGTGAGTGAGCCAGAGGGCTGGAATGAGTGCCCATCCCAGGGCTTTTCTAGGTCTGGGCTGGAGGAATTTGGAGAGAATCTGCACTCTGCCCTCTTTCTTAATGGTACCACAGTGTATTTGCTTCTAGCTCTGTTCAACTGCCCCATCATAAGAAAACCAACAGATAATGGAAAAGCTGGAATGCAGTGAGCATGTGGGCATTCCATACACTCTCCAGGACGCTTCCTGGTATGTGTGTGACTGTGTATGTATGTATGTATGTATGTGTATTTCAGTGTATGTATGTGTGTTTGTGTATAAGTATCTCTCTGCGTGTGTACGTGCACACCATTTGCTTGTTTTCTTTTTTTGTGCCGTCAGCCGTAGATCAAGGGCAGATTGGAGACTATGTATTCTAGCATTGCATTCCAAGGTTTAGCCTGAAGCAGGTAATGGTTCTCCTATCTGCTGCCATCATTCCTTCTTAATTTATCTCTCCGAAGGTGTTGGCTCCCACAGACACTGGGACAGCCCTTTCTTTACCAGGTTACCCATTTTGAATGGCTGCCTCCCTGGAGAGAGGGTTGCTTGTGTGCCTGGGAGAGAGGGGTGCTTGTGTGCCTGGGAGAGAGGGGTGCTTGTGTGCCTCACTGAGGAAATCAACTGCTTTTGCTTCTCTTGGAGGCCTGATGTCCGGCCCTGGCCCTCAGTTAGGAAGGATAAAAACCAGAACCTGAGAGAGAGCTCAGATATGTGGGTGGTGGGGTGTGAAAGATGCTGAGGTGGGTGGAGGATGAACCGTGGGCTTTGTGGTGCAGAGACAGGGGCTAGGGCAAAGGAAACAATATTCAAGACTTTCTCAGGAAGTACATGGAAGGGCTTGGGTGCCACTTCCTTCAACACTTTTTAAACCTTTGTGAGGGCTGCCTGCAGGAAGGAAATGGAAGAGTCATGGGGGGCTCCTGTCCTCCAGAAACACTGTAATCTCAGATGCACTTTTGGCTGAGTCAACAGTCTATTAAACAAGGCATAATAATGAGATGCTGAGAATGCTTACACAAAACAGCCCAGTTGTTTCTCTGTCTCTTGAAACGTATTTATCAAATATACTGAATACTGGTATTGCCCTTATGACAATCAGTACTCTTTCACAGGGGTTGGCTAAGACCATCAGAAGACTCAAATCTTTACATTATGATTCATAACAGTAGCAAAAATAGTTATGAAGTAGCAACAATAACAACTTTATGGTTGGGGGTCACCATAACATGATGAACTGCATTAAAGGGGTCACAGAATTAGGCCGGTTGAGAACCACTGAATCAGTATATACCAAACCATCAGCAACACTGTGCTCTTCCTGAAGGTACAGAGTCTTGTGGAATCAGGGGACCCTCAAGGCATCTGGCTGAGGTACACCTGTGAATGGGACTGTCTTTTCCTACAGGGAACTGTAAAAGCAGGAATGTCAGGTCTTGATTCATCAGTATGTACTGAGAAGAGTACATCTATTTCCCCAGTAACCCAGAATTCCTACAAGAACAAAATGCCTTTAATCCCAGCACTTAGGAGGCAGAGGCAGGCGGATTTCTGAGTTCGAGGCCAGCCTGGTCTACAGAGTGAGTTCCAGGACAGCCAGGGCTACACAGAGAAACTCTGTCTTGAAAAAGTCTGGTGTTCCATAATATTTGGGCTTTTTGCCTTCCCGGTTATGAATGTTGAGCTTTGGCCAAGTTGGAAGTCTCTGTAACAAAGCTTGCCTCCCCCTCCATCCTCATCAGGTGTCGGTGTCAGAGGTGAAGGTGGTGGCTGAAGAGAAGTTTGGGGAACTCCTCGCAGCCGTGAGGAAGGCCCAGGCTGATGTGATGCTCTTCTTAGAGGAGAAAGAACAGGCTGCACTGAATCAGGTCAATGGCATCAAGACCCACCTGGAGCACAGGAGCATCGAGATGGAGAAAAGCAAGCAGGAGCTGGAGAAGTTGGCCTCCATCAGCAACACTGTGCTCTTCCTGGAGGTACAGAGGCTGGGGGAGGCAGGGGACCCTTGAGGCATCTGGCCTGAGACACACCTGTGAATGGGACTGTCTTATTGTACAGGGAACTGTAAAAGCACAGGAGTCAGGTCTTGAATCATCAGACAACAGTAATCCAGGAGGGATGGAGAGGACTGCTCAGAGTGGGGGAGGTGCTGGAAGGTGGGTCAGGGTCTAGGTGCTGTATGTTCCAGATAGAGAATGCCTGTGCAAAGACGGGAGCATGAAAAATCAGGACTGGTTTAAGGAGCTCTGACAAGGAACGCGCGTGGCGTCTATAGTGATGGAAGGGCCTGGCAGGGCCAGACAGGTAGGCAACTGTGACGGACTTAAGGAGGGGAAGTGAAGAGAAGCGGAGGTTTGCATGACAGTGTGAGCCTGGAGAGACTGTTGGCTTTCAGACAGGGCTGAAACTGAGGAAGGCTTAGGAAAGGGAACGGAACTTTCCATCTCACAAGGTATCACTGAACACAAGAGGCATGAACCAGTTAGCGCTGGGTCTCAAGAACCTGCTGTCTTATAGGATAACACCACACATGGTCCTAGATCTGACTTTAGATACCACTGTGTAGCTTTAAAAGAACAGTCACCCAAACTCTCAGGGGTATCAAATTCCTCACTTAGCAACAACGACAGGGCAGAGTAAATAATGTGTAACTTTTCTTTCAGTTTTACTATTTCAAGTACAAACAATTTCTTGCTTTTGTTTTTGAAACAATCCTCTTCTATTTATAGAAAACTAAATATCTATAGTGAAAAACAGAAATTATGAAAAACAAACAAACAAACAAACAAACAAACAAACTGCTTGCAACCTTAGTACCCAAAGGCAGCCATGGTTAATCTTTCATCAAGTGAGAGGAGGGTACCAAAGATGAGAGACAAAAATATGGACAAGATTTCTTGTTCTTTCCGTTGGTTTGCTTTACAATTTCAAGATACAAAGAAAATGTGAAGATTTGACTCCCCAGTCCATGGGATTCTACCAGGATCTCTTCTAAAAAGTATAAGAATAAATTCTTTCTTCTCTGTTTGTAATTCTTCTTCCTCCTCCTCTTCTTCTTTCTCTTTCTTTTCCTCTTCCTCTTCTTCCTCCCCCTCTTCTTCCTCTTCCTCCTCTTCTTTTTCTTCTTATCGAGATCTCATATGTTCCAGGCTGGCCTCTAATTCACTATGAGTCTGAGGATGACCTTGAGCTTCTGATCCTCCTGCTTCTACCTCCCAAATGCTGAAATTATAGGTAACAGCCACCATACCTGATTTATGCCACAGTGTGGGGTCAAACGCAGGGCTTCATGGCTGTGACCCTTTAATACAGTTCCTCGTGTTGTGACACCCCCAACCATAAAATCATTTTCATTGTTACTCATCACTATAATTTTGCTACTGTTGTGAGTTGTAATATAAATATCTGTTGTCTGATGGTCCTATAGGGGGTCACGACCCACAGGTTGAGAAACATCTGTCTAGCAGCATCACACACTTTCTGTGCACTTTCTCTGTGAAGCACACACTGTTATCAGCCCATTTCCCAAATGCAGAAAGACACATGCCAAGAGAATCTGCCTGATTCTGTTTCTCTCTCTGCAGGAGTACTGCAAGCTTAAGAAGGCAGAGGACACTGCCTTCCCTAGCGTTTACATAGGGCTGAAGGATAAACTCTCAGGCATCCGCAAGGTCATCACAGATTCAACTCTGCACTTGATCCAATTGCTAGAAAGCTATAAGGAAAAGCTCCAGGAGTTTTCCAGGGAAGGTGAGGCGCTTTCTGGAACAGTGGTGAGGAAATGGGGAACTTGGGAAGGGAGGGAAAACAACCCATTTCAAAGCCATTTTTTTTTTCTGATGCTGATGTGAATTTTGTGTCACCCTGGAATCTTCTCCAGCAAGGGTTGTCTGGTACATTGAGTGTGCCCAAGTTCCCAGGAACTAGACCCTCGAGAAGCCTGGGGAGGAGCAGCCCCGTTTCCTGGGTTCTTGAAGCCACCTGGACAGGTACTCATTTACAACTCTATGATTTTTTTTTTTTAGAGGAATATGACATCAGAACTCAAGTGTCTGCCATTGTTCAACGCAAGTATAGGACCTCAAAACCTGAGCCCAGAACCCGGGATGAGTTTCTTCAATGTAAGTTGTGAAAGGCTGCCCCATTCAGACATGCTGAGGGCAGAGGAATGCTTTTTGCCAAGGCAAGAACCACTACATCTTGTAGAGGATTTGCATTCTTGTAACCACTCATCTATTCTTAAATAATACACTTTTAAGCTTTTAACTGAAAGTTTTTCTTTTTGAAATAAATTAAAAATGCAAAAATTCCTATATATTCTCCTATCACCCAGTTTCTCCAAAACGTTGACATCATACATAACTATGATACTTCATGCAGGAAATTAGTATTGTTGCAATATTATTAACAACATTGCAGGTTTTTTTTTTCTGGTTGTCTTAGCTACTTTTGTATTGCTGTGATAAAACATCATAACTAAGGCAATGTATAAAATATAAAAGAAAGTGTTTATTGGGAGCTTACACTTTCAGAGGGCTAGAGTCCATGACCATCCTGGCAGGGAGCATGGCAGCAAGCAGGCACAGTGTGGAAGCAGTAGCTGGGAGTTTACATATTGAGACACAACCTCAAGACAGAAAGAGAGAGAGAGAGAGAGAGAGAGAGAGAGAGAGAGAGAGAGAGAGAGGAATAACATAAGTGTTTGAAACCCTAAAGTTCATTCCCAGTGACACATCTCCTCCAACAAAGCCACACCTCCTAATCCTTTCTAAACAGATCCACTAACTGGGGACCACGTATTCAAATATATGAGCCTTTGGGGGCCATTCTCTTTCAAACCACCACATTGGCCCAAAGTTGAATCCAGGAACACAGATGTTTCCATGTGTTCTAGTTTCCTTTCTGTCACTGTGATAAACCGCTCTGAACAATAATAACGCAGGGGAGGAGATTTTTTTCACCTTTCGTTCTGGGTCACAGTTTATCATTAAGGAAAGTCAGGGCAGGTGATGCAGGAGTCTGGGAAGGACTGGCTGGAGTCTATGGGACCTCCTGCTGTCTGGATTGCAGGAGGGATGAGAGCCAAAGTAATGATTTTGTGTGTGACTGGAGTAGTTGGGCAGGAGGTGCCCTAATTAGTCTTTGAGATTGCATTTGACAGCATGTCTAAGGCTTTACCATGTTAAATGCTGGTCAAATGCTTAACAAACAAATGGGCGGGTCAAATGTAGGTATACAATGTCCTGAATCTCTCACCTCACCTCAAATCCATGGAGTAGTGTCGGACTTCCTGTGTATAGTCTATGAATGAATGAATGAGTTAATTTCTTTGTTCAGCTCAGATGTTAACAGCAAGTGACAATCAACTTGAGCTTCAGAAAGCTGCACTGTTTTTCACCTACCCCTTCTCCTAGGGAGCATTGGTTGGGTAAATAAAACCAAAAGATGGATGTTTTCTCAAGTATTCCTTGTGGGGGGTCACTTGGGCTTAAAACTGTTTTCTGTGTTTCCTCAGATGCATGTGACATCACACTTGACCCAGACACAGCACACAGGTACCTTCGCCTGCAGGAGGACAACCGCAAGGTCACCAACACCACACCCTGGGAACACCCCTACCCGGACCTCCCCAGCAGGTTTCTGCACTGGCGGCAGGTGCTGTCCCAACAGAGTCTGTACCTGCACAGGTATTATTTTGAGGTGGAAATCTCTGGAGGAGGCACCTATGTTGGCTTGACCTGCAAAGGCATTGACCGTAAGGGGGAGGAACGGAACAGCTGCATTTCTGGAAACAGTTTCTCCTGGAGCATTCATTGGAATGGGAAGGACTTCACAGCCTGGCACAGTGACACAGAGACCCCGCTCAAGACCAGCCCTTTCCGGAGGCTCGGCATCTATGTAAATTTCCCAGGAGGAACCCTTTCTTTCTATGGCGTAGAATATGATGCCATGACTCTGATTCACAAGTTTGACTGCAAGTTCTCAGAGCCTGTCTATGCTGCTTTCTGGCTGTCTAAGAAAGAAAACGCCATCCGGATTGTGGATCTGGGAGAGGAGCCTGAGAAGCCAGCTGTGTCCTCAGTGGAAGCTGCTCCCTAGATTCTAGGATCTGCCTCCCAGACTTTGCTAACTGTGACAACTGGGCAGGAGCTGGACAGAATTATCTGCTGATGGTAGTTGGCTTTAGACATTGCGTGAGTCCTGAATGAACTTTCCTGCCTGCTTCTCAACACAGTTCTTGCATGAATGCAGAAACTCTCGGCACCAAAGCCTCTCTCCAAATCTTTTAGTGATAGTTGCCTGCCTGCTCAGGTGATTGTCAACCTTCGTCCAGAATTTCCAACTAGGGATCTTCAAACCATAACTAGATTGCACGGGGATCATAATAAATCACAAACACATCTCTGTGCGTTTCTTATGTACTGGCCAGAGTTTGGAGTGCTTTCTCTGTGTTAGATGTTCATGGCATCTTCACGGGGTAAATGTTTATATTGTCTTTATGCTACACATTAGGGGACGGTGGCCAGGATGGCTAACTTGTCTAGTCACCCAATAAACGGGGGTAGGGGGCAGAGCTGGGATTCAAGTCTGTTGTTGAACTTGTGACTACATGTTATGCTTACCTCCTTAGATTATGAATGCCATGCATAAGGAGTAAACCACATGCTAAGCCACATAGCCAACAGTGTCTTCAGCATCCCTCTTGAATTTGTTTGTTTTTTCTGCATGTGCCAGGCTCAACTTGGTCATTCAGCCTTGCACCATCTGAGCGAGCCCTCATCCCTCACACATCATCAGCATCATCAGCATCAGCATCAGCATCAGCATCAGCATCAGCATCAGCAGCACATAATGGTTTCGAACAGCAAGATTTAGAATAAATGTTTTCGCGAGGTCTCTTTGAGAGGAGTAGTCATCCCCTCTTCTAAGGTTACCCAGACTTCATGGACTAGTCTATTTTCTTATGCAAAGGGATAGTTCCTCAGGTATTTGGGGACAGTATTCACCTCTCCCAGGAGCTATACCTGTGTGTTTGCACTAAGCTGATACTTTCTGCCATGATCTCATTTTTCCCTGACACCCTGCTGATGACTTCATTCTCCCTTAGACAGATGATGAACATCCATCAAGCCTTTATGTACACCGTCTTAAGATGGATTTCTGTTGCCCTGACCTAAAGTCCCTGATGGGCTTTACCAGAAATATTACTTCCATGTCTTTTCCCATGACCTGTGTCAAGGCAAACCTTCCTGTTCAACCAGTCTTGTGATCCTGTCTCAACCATGTGTTCCTTTAGACTTAATTGCCTTGATTCTAAGACTCTGCACCTTTGTCTCTAAGGACTTAAATACTTTTCACCTACTTCCTTATGTCACTGGTGTGCAGTGAGATATTTTTTTGTGACCTAATGTATTACCTCTCCTAGCAGAAATAGCTTTCCTGCAAAATCAATGGCCTTCTCTCAAGTCTCAGATTATTGAGATTCTGAGAGGGCCAAAGGTTTAGCCACACACTAGCTTCTCAGTAGGAGATCTGTGCAGAGGCAGGGATCACTGTTGGCCTCCCTTTCCCACTGAACACAATCAAAGAGCTTTTCTTATCTTTTTTCTTTCCTTTTTATTTGAGATAGGGCCTCACGATGTGGCCTAAGCTGGCCTGGGATACACTATGTATTCTCGGCTGGCCTCAGACTCAGTTCTCTCTTCTTAGCTTTCCAAAATCTCAGGTTATAAGCATGAGTTACCAGTGCGATCGATGCTCAGCTCAACAAAGGGCCTTTTCAGTGGCAGAAATCAGTGTCTGAATGTCTGGAGTTAGCAGTTAGAGAATACTATTCAAAAGAAAGAATCATGTCTTCCTGGCCTGCCCTTTCTTCTTTTCTTTTCAAATTTATTTTTGTCTTGAATTTTATTTTTAATTGATGTACAATAACTGTATATTTATGGAATTCAGTGTGGCTTTTCAACACATGTATGTAGTAATAACTAAGTAAGAGCGTATACTTATTCCTAACCCCAAAAGTATTTATTTGTTATAAGGATACTTCAAATCCTGTCTTCCAATTGTCTTGAAAATAAAGCTGCTTTTTTTTTTAAAAAAAAAATTATTACTAGTATTTGCCACTTACACTACCACAGACTACTTGAGATACTACTTTACAATTCTGCTTTAAACTAATGACACATTTGTGAGTCTGTTATTTCCAGAAGATTTTTTTTTCTTTTTGAGACAGGGAACTCATAAATGCTGAGATCACAGGTGTGCAGGACCTGTCTACTGAGATTATAGGTATGCCACCCTGTCTGCCGAGATTATAGGTGTGCCACCCTGTCTGCTGAGATCACAGGTGTGCTGCCAGGGTTTCGTGCATTCTATGCAAAGCTCTCTACAAAGCATCCCAACCCTTTTTTTAATGTAAAAATTACATTTATTGATTGATTTTGTGTGTGTGTGTGTGTGTGTGTGTGTGTGTGTGTGTGTGAGAGAGAGAGAGAGAGAGAGAGAGAGAGAGAGAGAGAGAGAGAGAGAGGAGAGAGAGAGAGAACCATGGTACACACACAGAGGTCAGAGGACAACTTGTAAGCCTGCCCTTCCTTCCTTCCTTCCTTCCTTCCTTCCTTCCTTCCTTCCTTCCTTCCTTCTTTTTTTTTTTTTTAGACAGGGCTTTGTTCTTAGTGTAGCTGACTTGAATTTATGACCTTTCCACCTCAGCCTTACCTCAAAGCCAGGTATTAAGCTGTGTACCACCAAACTCGATCGTTCTTAAGGAAAAAAAATCAAAACTCTCTTCACCTCCACCATTGTCTCCAGTTTCTCAAAGGTTCAGTGTCCTGAAGTGTTATTTGATTAGGTCAAAGTATCCAAGCTCATGTAAAAGAGCCAGTTAGCTGTCTCTTCCCCTGGCTTGAACTTTTCTTTTTCTTACAGCGTTTGCCCATCAGTTTTCAAGTTCAAGATCCCTTTTGATATGATAGATCAAAGCAAATTCAAAAGTCTCACACATCTGCTTCCTTTTCATTGGTGCCTCAGGTGATGGACATATCTCTTTTCACTTTCTTTGTAAACTAAGTTAGCTGTAACAAATAAAAATGAAGGGAAGGGAAAAAAGAGAGTTAGCAAAAGGCTATTTTTGTAGCAAGCTGTTGATTTTCACTGAGCTTGTGGGGGTGTGTGCAAACTGTTTGTATTAGACTGTTGAGGTTCCCCTGTTGTGTGCAGTTACCTCAAAACAAAGCAAAGAGCAAACCAGACCTCAACGGGAACACACTTTGATGCAGTTAGATGTGATTTTAGCCACTGTCTGATATTTAAAACACACCTTTGTTTTATTTATTTATTTATTTATTTATTTATTTATTGCATTCATTCATTTATTTCTATGTGTGTGTGTGTGTGTGTGTATGTGTGCGCGCGCGCACACATGCATGTATGATGAGGCATGTTGGGTACATATAGAGGTAGGAGGACAATTTGCAGGGATTTCTTCTCTCCTTCTACCTGGTTGACTCCAGAAGGAGAACTCAGGGCTTTAGGGTCATCAGTAAATGCTTTAACTCAGTGAGCACGGCCAGCCCTAATTTAGCCTTATCTTAGCCTTTTGAGATCAAAATCCACTTGGTGTTATTTCCCAGGGATTCTGAGTAAACCTCCCTGGCTTGGTGATAGACGACAATATTTTTATCTCTGTCTCAGTCAGTTTCGTTTCTATATCAGCACATACAAGACTGAGCAAGCTGTAAGGAAAATAAATGTGTCATCCATATCTCTGGAAGGTAGTAGGTTCAAAATCAAGGGCTTTACATCTGCCTCGTCTGTGGGTGGAAGGGGAAAGGCAAAGAGACTGTTTTGTAGTTTTAAATTCTTTTAAAGTTAGCATGTCATCCATGACAATAGGGTCCTCATGACCCAATCATGTCTCATCAGGCCCCACCCCGAATCGCTGCGTTGGCTGTCAAGTTTCTAATGCTCCTGTTCCAGCCATGGCACTTTTCCACTTAGCTCAGCATATTTTGGTAACAAATGCCTGCAAATCAAATTGATTCAAAGTTCCACCTCTAAAGTCTATACTGTGAGATTAACCTAGAAGACAAAGTTGCGTCAAACCATTCATATGAGAAGAGAGAAATAAGAATCAACTATTTAAGACAATAACAAAATGGCTGCATCTAGATTCATCGCTTCTAATTTAACATTCCTCTTGGCCTCTTCAGTGACTGAATAATGTAATGTGTCTGTCACTCATCTCCCTGGTTATTTTCCCCAGCTCTACAGGTGATGGCCTCTTCTTAGAGCCTCTACCACATTAACCTGGAGACTGGAGAAAGGAGAGGTGTGTGAGTTTCTGGCTTTAGATAGAACCCTTCCATCTTTGTGCTAATATCTCCCTCATCTATACCACTTGGGTATCTGGGTGTCAGGACAGGTAACCCTTGCAGGGAAGCTCACTGTGCCATATGCATATCCATACTCAGCAAGCCTATACAGCTCACAGAGAGCTAGCCACTTAGGTCGTGTAGGCATACTTGCCTTCTATCTCTAGTTTTGCTTTGCTTGGAAATTGTGTTCAGAAAGTCCCACTGTCTTCCAGAAACACCGGACACCAGAGGAGAAGCGTGAAAGTGGGTCATTTATAAAATCATTAAAATAGCGCCTGGTCATGCAATGTTCAAATCCTTTCCCCCAAATCAATGATTTAAATAGTGATGTTGATGAGTATCTTAAAAAAGGCATGTGCATATGCATCCCTTTTGTCTCACGATAAAATGTCCTTACAGGCTCAAGTACAGAACATTTGTCCCCAGCTAGTGCTGTTACCTGGGGAGATAGTGGCAACTTTAGGAGTGGGGATGAGGGTGTCTAGCTAGAGAAATAATCATGGCCTATCCTCTTGAAAGGGATACCTGTCTGTCTCAGTTACTTTTCTATTGCTGTGTTAAGACACCATGACCAATCTTACAAAAGAGTTTAGTGGGGTTTACAGTTCCACAGGGTTAGAGATTATGGAGATGAGTAAAATCGCAGTGGCAGGCCCTGGAGCAGCAGCTGAAAGCTCACATGTCAATCCATAAGCAGGAGGCAGAGAGGCACACTGGGAACAGTCCCAGGCTTTTGCAACCTCAAACCCTACCCCCACTGGCACCCTTTTTCCAATAAGGCCACACTTTCTCCAACAAGGCCACACTTCTTCATCCTTCCCAAACAGTTCCACCAACTGGGAACCAAGCATTCAAATATACGAGCCTCTGGGTTCATTCTTATTCAAACCACCACACTATCCATGGTTCCCTTCTTCCCCCTCTCTCTGACTACTGGTGGCCAGGAAGAAAACAGTTTCTCCTCAGAGTCTTTTATGATAAAATTCTTCTTCACTGTGGCCTAAACAATGGAACCAGTTGACCACACATAAAAGCCTCTCAAGAGCCACAATAGCCTTCCTCTATTAAGGCATTTCTCTCTGGTATTTGGTCACAGGAATGAAAAAGTTGAACAAAGTCTCAAGAGTTAAAAAAAAAAAATCCAGGTTTGGTGGTGCATCTTGATACTCAGGAGCCAGAAGAAGGTGGATCTCTGCAAGTTCAAGGCCAGTCTGATCTATATAGCAAGTTCCAGACCACCCAATGGTACATAGTGAGACTCCTCTCAAAAAACATGTTTTTCACCAAAACTTTTATCAAATGGTCACAGCTAAACTTTAACCCTTTATAGGCCTTAGTGGCCTTATCAACTGTAGGAGGAGCTAAGGTAGGAGAAGTAAGGAGAGGAAGAGGAGGAATAGAGAGGGGAAGAGGAAAAAGAAGAGGAGGAGTTAGGGAGAGAGAGATGTAGGAGCGATGGAGAGCCACACAGGTATGGAGAGCAGTCTCGGGTAACAACTTTTATTTAGGTTAGCTAATTGGGAAACAACTCTTTCTGTATGGGCATATTGCAATTGATCATTACCAAATATATAAGCCTTTGGATAATCTAAGCATTAGAGTCTCATTTGTACCAAGCCTGCATGGTTGATGGGATGGTCTGGGCAATGCCCAGCCTTGCGGAGACAGTGTGGAAGATTGGCAGAGCCATCTCCCATGCTGGTGTCTCGTGGGTGGCCGGGCTGGTGTTTCTGGCTATTTCTAGCTGTGGCACGCATGTGGCCTCCGGTCGAGAAACATGGCGGCTGAGCTAGGCAGAGGCGCCGCAGCTTAGATAGCCGGCATGGCCGGTGGCTGATTTTAAGTAATTACTTCAACAATCAACAGGATCCCACTTTAGTCTTTTCAAATAGGACTATGTTCTCAAGAAATTTACATAAAGCTGGGTGGCAGTGGTGCACGCTTTTAATCCCAGCACTCAGGAGGTAGTGGCAGATGGATCTCTGAGTTTGAGAACAGTTTGATCTACACAGAGTTCCAGGGCAGCCAAGGCTATACAGAGAAACCATGCTTTGAAAAACAAACAAAAGCAAAAAAAGAAATTTATATAAAACCCTTACCATCCTTCCTTCAGACCTATCCTTCTGTTCTTTCTTCCTCTCCGTCTCCCATTCAAACGCAAGTGTAAGTTTGATTTGAAGTTTTATTTTCCAACTGGACGAGCTGGCCTTAGTGTTGTGCTTTCAAGGTCATGCCCCTGGTGCAGTGTAGCTAAACGCTGCTCTGAAACTCCATAAATATAGCCAGGGTCCAGGAAGGCAGGTGAAGCAGGGAACAGAGATTGGCTTAGGGGGTCCCTTGAGCAGGTGTCCATACAGGGGCTGGGTTCTGATCTCTTTTGTCCAGCTTTCTGGGAGTAATTTTCTTCAGAAACTAGGGGGCATACTGGATTCTCCACAAGAGGACAGATCTCTCAATAGCCAGCCAGCTCCACAACACATGTCATACTGAGCAGAGCGCTAGTGCTGTAAACAGTACCAGCGGCATCCAGACATCCACCACCGAAGGGTTCTTGACCTCTAGTCACGTCTCAAGCAAGAGCTGTTAGAAAAGTCAGTCAACCAGACACTGGGAGGCTCTGGGTCTTCACTTTTGTTGAGGTTATGATGAGCTCTTTAGATGTCCCCCCAAATAGTCAGATTGGTTTGAAAAGTAAGGCCAAGTAGATATTTTTACACATTTTTTAGTGCTATTTTTGAATACGGCTTCTCGTTTCTTCTCTCACCCAGTCCCGGCAGTTCTGAGAATCTGCTTTTTCTGCCACACAGATGGAAGATCAAATGTCTCAAACAGCAGAGAGGCTAAGTAATGTGCCTGAGGTCATTCACCATGAAATCATGACGGAATTAAGCAATGCACGCTTAGGTCTAACCTGGAGTGACTCTTACTGCTTCTTGGTATAGGGCAGCCTCACAGATTAGAATCCTGATTTAGTCAGACCTTTAAAAACAAGGTGCTTGTTTCAGCTGTGGCGCTTGTGCAGGAATTCCATCTGCTCTTGTGTATCCAGACAGTGTGCTTTAGGCTTCCCCCTTCCTAGCTGCCTTCTTTGTCATCATCATAAGTTAGATCTCAATGCTTCCTGCCTGTTCTCCAGATCTCTCTATACAGAAGAGGGTCAGCTTTTAGAACTTACCTCATTAGTCCCCAAGCCCAGCCCCAATATGTGACCACCCACACAAGCTGCTCCAGGTGATGGTTTCCACTGCTTTTCTCCAACTGTCCTAGCCTTCAGCAGGGCGCTGGGATTCCATAACGTCTCATATACCAGGTTAGTAATGAAAATAACATCAGTGGAATCAATGGAGCCGATAGAGTCTATCTAAACCCACGTGTCAGTCTAACACATCTGATTTCCTCCCTTCGGTTTAGTGGGGGAAACTGAGGCCTGCTCAGAGGGGCTGTGTAGCTTGCTCAAGAGAACATAGCTGAAACACGAATCTAATCGTGTATGAAGGAGGAGAATTACCTCAGTACCCGTCAGTGACTGCTGCTAGGTCTTTCCCAGTGACCTCTACTCCCAGTCTTTATTAGCTCTTTTGAAAAGTTCTGAATCTGTGAAAAGCTGAAAGATGAGGAGAGTGGGCACTTACATACTCTTTCTTCACACCCCCCAACTCTTAGTGGTTGGTTATGTTTGATGTTGAATAGTTTACAAGGCTCAGGGAGGCCCTTATCTCCTTCCGGGATGTAGGGAGGCAGAAGTCTCCTTGAAGAGCTGCATGTCCATGCATTTGGCTCTGGTGGTCCCAGTTGTTACATCTGGGGACTACAGTAAGTCAGGGCTGAAGGGAACATATCTCAGATAGCAGGTAAGATGTACATTTCATGCTGTTTTTCTTTGAAAAGATTCACAAAAGTGCACACACACTTTCTTTATGTGCATCTGAGTGTAGCACACACACACACACACACACACACACACACACACACACAGAGTAGTGGACATTGATTGCTGCAGATAGTCCCAATAACAATACAGCAGCTCCCGATCATGGGAGATTTGCTTCAGGGTTGCCCATCAACACAGAGTGAACCATTATTAATAGCATCACAAGAAAAGTGAGCTTGTGATCTCAGCAGCTGGGAGGCAGAGGCAAAAGGAACATGTGTTTGAGGGTAGTTTGGCTTACCCAGCCAGACCCTGTCTTTAAAATAGTTTTTTTTTTTAAAAAAAGGAAGATAGTACAGTCCTATAAAACAGTAATATTTTGAAAGAGAGGCATCGTTCACATACTCTGTCACACATTGTGGTACATTGTTCTATTTCATGCTTGGTTATTGTGCTGGCTAGGTTTATATCAACTTGAAACAAGCTAGAGTCATATAGGAAAAGGGAGATTCAACTCAGAAGATGCTCCCAATAGTCTGGCCTGTACTGGGGCATTTTCTTGATTGATGATTGATGTGGGAGGGCCCTTCTCACAGTGGGTGGTGCTACTCCTGGACAGGTGGCCCTGGGTTCTATAAGAAAGCAGGAAGAGCCAGGCAGTGGTGGTGCATAGCACTTGGGAGGCAGAGGCAGGCGGATCTCTGAGTTCAAGGCCAGCCTGGTTTACAGAGAGAGTTCATCCTGTCTCAAAAATCAGAACAAAACAAAACAAAAAGAAAAAAGGAAAAAGAAAGAAAGAAAGAAAGAAAGAAAGAAAGACAGAAAGAGAGAGG
>NW_021605000.1:213478-227177 GCF_004785775.1 Grammomys surdaster
GGAGGACCACAACCTGAAAAAAGAACGGGCGAGAGAGAAGAAAGGACTCAAGGAAACAATTGCTTGTCAAGAGTCGTGTATTTGAACGTGAAACACTTTCTTATAGTATGCTTTACAAGGGGAGGGGGTAAGAGGGGCCAGGTGGTGGAAAATTACAGAATCTTCATGGCCTGTGCCCTGAAACATTTCATGGTCTACACGGTATACTGCCTTGAATTATGATCTACCTGCTATTCTTCAAAAGATATGGTACACTGCTTTGAGTTATGGTCTCCCTGCTTTCCTCAGAAGATACGGTACACTGCCTGCCAAGCAGGATCTTGCGGTTGCCAAGCTGCAGGGGACATTGTGCAGGTGGGGAAAGGTAGGGGGTGAGGGTAAGGGCGAGGGTCCTGGCTTCTGGCAGGGAGGGAGGGAGGGAGGAAGGGAGGGAAGGAGGGAGGGAGGGAGGGAGGGAGGGAAGAAGGAAGGAAGGAAGGAAGGAAGGAAGGAAGGAAAGAAGGAAGGAAGCAGGCTGAGCAAGTCACAAGGAGCAAATTGTTGCTATAATTTCTTTCCCCAATAAGCCCGTATAAAAATCACACAGCCCAGTTATTATATTTATAAGCTATGTGACTACATTGGGCAGATCTATCACTATACTAATTTATTCCTCAGCTATGAGACCCCTTGCTACTTGCAGCTTCTCCAGGCCACATGGTTCTGTTCCATATTGGCTTCCACCTCCTCTTCCCTCGTCCTCCCTCTGCTTCCTCCTCTCTCCTTCTTCCTCTGAGAACTCCTGCCCCACCTTTCCCTTCCACTGCCTAATCACAGGCTCTAGCCTTTATTTGACCAGTTAGGAGAAGGATCAGTGAGAAGACCTCAGTATGTGAGTATGTGAGAAGACCTCAGTACTCCTTGTTGGGGACAGCCCCTCTTGAGGAAGCAGAATTAACATCAAAATATAAACAGTATCAGGGCAACCCAGAACAGCAAGCAGTAAACAGTGTTCCTCCCTGGCTTCTGCATCAGTTCCTGCTTCCAGGTTCCTGCCTCAACTTCCTTTAATGCTAAACCGTGATGTGATGTGGAAGTGTAAGCATAATAAACCCTTTCCTCTCCAAGTTGCTTTTGGTCGTGGCGTTTTAAGCACAACAGAAGCAGGAACTAAGACAGTTATTGCTGAACTTTTCTTACTTAGCCTTATTTATCAACGTGTATAGGAAAACACATTATTTAGGGGTTGATATTACCTTGTGGTGTTTGCCATCCTCTGGGGTCTTAGAATGCATTTTCCATGAATAAATGGAGACTCTTGCCATGATGACAGCAACAACAGAGAGACAGTGTGTGGTGAGGGTTTACACTGCCCTTCACTTACACTGTGCCATGCAGTCTTTTTGGTGTTGTGTGCACAGTGTCTCACTTAGTTCTCACCTGCCTAAGTGCTGTGTGCACGGTATCTCACTTTATCCTCTGTGAAGTAGAAAGCATCCCCACCTCCATTTTCAGACGAGGAAACTGAAGAAGATTAAACGACCTGCTGGTGATCGCAGAGCAATGAGCGGCTGGGCTGGGGCCCAGACTTGGAAGCCATACAGCCCAGACCTCATAGTCCTCACTACAAAGCTACAACGAGACCTCCTGCTACATGAGTGGGCAGCTGACTGAGCCTAAAACTCAACTCCCAACATATCCTTGGGACAACTGAAAATTCTGCCCCAGAGAGTGGTTCCCTGTGGGTTTATGGCTAGCACTGAGTACTTAAATAACTTACATTATTGTTAACACGTGTTTTATTGTGGCGATAACCAGAGACTGAATATAATATGCAGGGCACTGCAACTGACTCTAGCAGCCACAAATGTAAGAAGATTACACCTAAGCTTGTATTTATGAATATTTAAAAGTCCTTAATGACAGCAACCGGAAGATGCTCACTTTTTTTTTTAAGGGGTCATGTTATATTTTACATTTTAACCTATGTTAAAAGCATAGGTGCTATAGAAATGAGATGACCAGCTCTTCCAGAATATACAGCAACTGTCTCTACTTTTGTGGTGCCAGGGTTAGGAGATTTACGGTAAAGCCATGTTTCCAAGGAAGTCAGTACAAAAAGCCAGACTTCTACAGGCAGTTTCTGGGTCAGATCAGTTTACCATCCATCGCAGTGGCTTACGTTTTCTCCAGATGTTCATCCCGAAGAGGCTCCAAAAAGGCTATTTCTCTGCTTACCCTCTCCCTCTGGTGTTTGGTGGTGTTGCTAACGGGCAAGGTTTAAATGAACTGGTCATCTCAGAGTCATGGAAAACACGGAGCCAAAACTCAAGCAGGCCCCCTATTTTCGTTGTGAAAAGGGACCAAACTGGGTCCCTGTGTGCCAGAAGTGTGAAGCCTGTGTCTTAGCATGGAAGATCTTTGCCACCAAAGAGTGGTTCCGGAGGGTCAACGACATATCCCAGAGGAGATTTCTAGTCAGCATCTTGGGGCAGTTGAATAGCCTGTACTTGTTACAGTATTTCCAGAATATCCTAGAGACCACCCAGGGGAAGGACTTCATCTACACCAGGTCTCGGACCAAACTCAATAGGAAGGGGGGAAAAGAGGAGGAGGTTGTAAAGTCCTCCTTGAACCAGGTGTTGGATAAAACGGTGGAGCAGAAGATGAAGGAGATCCTCAACTGGTTTGGCAACAGCACCCACCGGACTAAGGCAAATTATACTTTATTGCTGCTGCAGATGTGCGACTCAAACTTACTGCTCACTGCTGCCAATGTGATCAGAGTCCTGTTCATGAAAGAGTGGAACAGTATCTCAGGTGAGAGCTGAAGGCCCAGAGACCAGACACAGGATTGGAATGGGGCACACGTGCAAGCAGGCTTGGAAGGGAGCATACGTGCAAGCAGGCTTGGAAGAGGGCACAGGTACAGACAGGTCTGTAAGGGGGGCATAGGTGCAGTCAGGCTTGGAAGAGGCCACAGGTGCAGACAGGTCTGTAAGGGGGGCATAGGTGCAGTCAGGCTTGGAAGGGAGTACAGGTGCAGACAGGTCTGTAAGGGGGGCACAGGTGCAGTCAGGCTTGGAAGAGGGCACAGGTGCAGACAGGCTTGGAAGAGGACACAGGTGCAGACAGGCTTGGAAGAGGGCACAGGTGCAGACAGGTCTGTAAGGGGGCACAGGTGCAGACAGGCCTGTAAGGGGGGCACAGGTGCAGTCAGGCTTGGAAGAAGGAACAGGTGCAGACAGGCTTGGAAGAGGGCACAGGTGCAGACAGGCCTGTAAGGAGGCACAGGCGCAGACAGGTCTGTAATAGGGCACAGGTGCAGACAGTCTTGGAAGGAGGCACAGGTGCAGACAGGTCTGGAAGAAGGCACAGGTGCAGACAGGCTTGGAAGGAGGCACAGGTGCAGACAGGTCTGTAAGGGGGCACAGGTGCAGACAGGCCTGTAAGGGGGTACAGGTGCAGGCAGGCTTGGAAGGGCAGAGGCTTCCCAGAGTGTTAGTATGGGACTGTGAACCTTATCCTGACATCCCATCATTTACCAAAGGAGGGGCTGCTGAGTAGGACTTCATTCTAGAAAACTGTCCACTGAGAAATACAGAAGGAAGGACAGACCTTTCACCCTGGGCACTGAACACAGATTCCTGCCTGCCTTGGGCCCAGACCACTGCAAACTAGTGTCACTTCTTTTTTGCTCTAGGGTTTGACTAGGTGTAGGAGGGATGTGACAGGGAAGCTGTGCTTTGTTTCTCATCTGCCATTGGCAGAAACCAAGCCAAACAACAAAACTTACAGCTTTAAAAGTTTCATCTTATCATGCTGCTTGCTTAAACATAAAACCAAATCTTAGTAAGACGCTTTAGAGGCCAAACATGGCTAAAAGTCCAAAATTGCCCAGGTTACTAGTTTATAAGCAATAGTTTGCACTTGAGTCTCCAATAGGATTTGATAAAAAAAGAAAAAACAAAAACAAACAAACAAACAAACAAACCCAGCCTGTGGTATTCTGCCAAGCCTGGCCCAGCAGCAGGTCAGAGACTTTGTCAAGGTGTCTGTTTCTGGCTATACAGATATTGCTAGACCCAGTTGGGAACCTTCTTGGTCCTGGGTACTGACAAAGTCTTGAAAGTGTTTGACTGGCTGGTTCTGGGCAGCAAAAGAAAGCAGAAGAGAGGCCAGAGACCTTCGATTAGGAGAGGTCAGAGAAGAGAGGTTTAGCCAGTGGTGGGTAAAGAGTGAGAGGGGTGGTCCCTAGGGGAATTTTGAAGTTTGAGCTCTGGGAGGTGGGTAATTCCTGGTCCCAAAGGACATATGAGTTGTGGTCAAACTTGTAGACTAATGGGTCCCTCCCTGCTTTACAGATAGGGTCTGGCTTTTCTTGGCTGGCCTAGAAACTTAAGACCTTTCTTCTTCAGTCTTCCAAGTCCTGGGATTACAGGCATGCACCACCACACATGACTTTTAAAGGAATGCCAAACCTACATGATCTAGGATGCAATTAGATCCTCACTCAAGAAACGATTGGTTTTTAGAGATATATTTATTTGTATTTTGTGGGGTTTGCCTATGGGTATGTATGTGTACCATGTGAATGTCTGATGCCAGTGGAGACCAAATGAAGGAGTCAGAACCCCTGGAACTAGAGTTACAAACTGTTGTGAGCTGCCACGTGAGTGTGAGGAACCAAGCCTTGGTCCCCTGCAAGAGCAACTAGCGCCCTTAGCAGCTGAGCCATCTGTCCAGCCCCTCACTCTGTATCTTTGGTATCAAGGACATAATGATTGAGACACATGTGAAAAATCGAGAGAATCCAAGTGCATTAAAACTAAGTTAGATTAGTGTGCGGCTCCCTAAGTCTGGGGAATATAAACCTTGGGGCTTGGTTACTCAGCATGGCAGCAGAAAGCCTGCATCTGCCCCCAGTGCCTTCCACTGCAGTGTGTTCTACTGTGCACTGTGCATTGCATGTCCATACCTCTCTTGTGATGGCTCCATCCCACGCTGTAGGAGTCGGCTGTTTACCTTGGGGTTGTATGAGCCTAGTTATAGATTGTGACCAATTTCTTCGTAGGAGAGCATTTCTCTTAAAATGTTAAAAGTTCTGGGGCTGGAAAGATGGTTCAGCGGTTAAGGGAAGGCTCTGCTTTGCAGATGTCTCTTCTGAGCTTCCAAGGGTGTCTACATCAAGCGCACATATCTCCACATTGAAATATAATTGAAAATAATAAAAAATAGAGATTTTTAAAATAGTTGTGATTTCTAATCTGTTACAGGGACAGTTATATGTTGAAGGAACTCAGCCAGAGTATCAGAAGAAATCGGCCCTTCCTGCAGCTCCTTCTATGACCACAACACTTTGCATTCTTTCGCAAAGAATGCTAGCCGAATCTGCAGCATAGACTTGCTGGCAGAGCCTCAATGGAGGCTCTCTGAGATTTTTTTACTTGGAAACTCAGAGGCCTTAAATCAAAACAGCAAGCCTCTGCTTTCTTTTGCACGTATGCTCATCTCTATAACTGCCTCTGCGTGTGTGTGTGTTGGGGGGTGGTGTTGATTCCAGGCCGTCAGTATTCATAGATGCTCATGTTCTTTTTTAATATAAAATAATCTTATATTTGTATAGAACCTATGCAACCCTTCCAGGAATGTTAAAGTGCCTCTGGTTCATTTATAAACCAACTATAGACCCAACTGCTATGGCAGCTGCTAGGCTGTACTGTTCAGAGACTAGTGACAAAACTCCCCTCCTGTCTGCTGCAGACGCAGGTTTTTAATTTTTATTATCAGTTCGCGGTTGGTTGGATCTGAGACCTTCAGGAAATTGGCTATATTCAAACAGAATGAGGAAAGATAAGACCTTTTCTCTCTACCTCATTTCTCTCTGCACACTTACTTCAAGGGCAAACTTGTCTACTCTTTGTCCTTCAGGCCTCCATGACGAATCCCCCGATGTGATGTTCTACCCTGAGAAAAGCTACAGTGCTACACACGACACCTCATATGTCTCTTGGGCAGCTAGACCCAAACCTGTGTCGTTCCCTATGTCCAGACATTTAGGTAATAAACTCAGGACTGAAAATGTGGACAGAGAAACAACAGGTGAGTCAGGCTCTATGAAGACATCTGACATAGCATGGGAGGTGGGTCACCCTACAGATTTAAAAAAGAAAAACTTTTGTTGAATCTTTTGTGACTTGATGGCTTCCTACATCGATAGTTTGACTGAAGATTTTTCCCCCCTTTGGGATGGTTATGGCATAGTAAAAGCTTTTTGTTGTTGCTTTTTTGAGTCAGTCTTAGTATGTTTCCCAGCTGACCTTGAACTCACGATGCTTCTAGACTCACAATCATAGGCACCGGCTACCATGACATTATTTTTGCTTATGATGACCTTTTCAGAACCTGACCTCATATGAAGTCAAAGAGCTTCTCTAGATGAAGTTGAAAACTCTCGATGGTGTTGGAGGCTCTAGCAAGGCCAGAGAAGCCAGGGACATCAAATGTTAGAAACCAACCTCCATTTAACATTAGGCGTTGGGCTTTTGGGATTTTCTTTTTCTCGTTTAATCCTCACACCTGATAAGAGGAGAAGGATTAAAAACTGGCCAATATTACCACTAATGTTCTTGTCCTCCATGGTGTCTCTGAGATACTCCTAGAAATTTAGATCAGAAAGGAACTTTCTAGAGCTTTCTTGATTTTTTTTCCGCTCTCTGTCCTAGGCCAGTGTGCCCTATGTCTCCTGGGCTCTGGCTTGGTACATGATGGCCCTCTAGAGTCCAGTCCAGTTATTGTTTTTGAAGCACTGGATCCAGTTTTGTGAGGAAAGTAGTGAGTGAATGAAAAAAGAAAGAAAGTAAGAAAGGAAGGAAGAAAGTAAGGAAGAAAGAAAAGGAAAGAAAGAAACAAAGCAAGAAAGTGGAAGGACACGACGGCTCCTGGGTATGGAGGAGGAGATTTACTGTCGACACGAGGGAGAGCATAGCCAGGGGTAGAGACATCTAGGAGAGCCCAGAGTGAACATGACCCTGAGATAGGCTATGTGAGGAGTGGGGAGAGAAGAGAGGAGAGAGGAAAGAAGAGACAACTAGGGGAGGCTCGGGCCAAGAGACTGGCATAGCCAAAATGGCTGAGTTATAGGGGCCAGAGGAGCTGGAGGGAGGAACACCCAGCTCAATACCTGGGCTGGAGGGTTCAGGGTAGGGGACAGGGTATGACAGCAAGGAGGACCCTGTAACAGGTAGACTGAAGGATGTTGGGAGAAGCTAGTGGCCAGTGTCTGCTTTGATAATTAATGGACACCTCAGGGAGCCCTTTGTCCCAGGTTTGAGACCTAACAGTGAGGTATGTGATTCCAGACCTGAAGACCTTCCCAAGTGGGTCTTCGAAGCCAGGCACGTGTGGTCACTCATGTGGACACTAGTCCATGTTGGCCTGGAATTTGCTATGTAGCTGACTCTGGGCTTGAACTTGTAGTTCTCACCTGAGCCTCTCAAGTGGTGGAGTTACAGGTGTGCAGCGCCACACCCAGTTAGGGACGTGCTGTGTGAAATGAAATGTCAGTTGATTCTGTCATGTGTGAACCTCATAAAGTCTGCTTACAGAAACCTGGATGGCACAGCCTGCGATATACCCAGGCTAGGTCATGCATGCCATCTGTCATGGTGTGAAACATTGTGTCATTTGCAGCAGTCCATGAAATAAGCATGAGAAATACAAAATACCTTGTAAATGAACATTTCCAATTTTAAAGGTACACAGACCAGCATACTATCTACTATCTAGTCACCCAGCAGCAGTACCATCCTCTAGCCTCAACAATGATCCATGTTTTAGCATCTTAGTATTTTTTGTGATGCTGGTGACCGAACCTAGGACCTCACACTTGCTAGTAAGTGCTTTGCCACTGAGCTAAACCTCTAACCTGGCAGTTTTAGTTCATTCTCCTTCCTGAAATTGCTTCACTTTTTTTCACTAGAGTAGTGTGTGTGTGTGTGTGTGTGTGTGTGTGTGCGCCTTCCCAGTGCTGGGATTACAGATGTGTACCACTGCACCTGGCTTTTAAGTTGGTGCTTGGGATCAATACCCAGGTCTTTGTACAGCAAACACTTTATGGACTGAGCTCTCTCCCCAGTCCTCACTAGCACGTTTTACAGGAAATTCAGGAGATGATGCCATTTCAGTCTTTGCTACTATAAATATCTTAAGCTGAAAAGCACCTTGTACGTTTGAATCAGGAGGTTCCACTTCTGGTGGGAGAGAGATAGATTAGAATATTCAGTGGCCTAGGGGTAGATGTGGAGATTTATTTGGGGGTGAGCTTTGTAGTGGATTTGTTTGGGGACTAGACTCACTACAGACTCAACCATCTACCTTTGTCTGGCTTTGCTCTAGAGGGAAAAGGGAAGAGTTCACTCCAGTGGATCTCTGAGATGAATAAAGAGATTTTTGGAAAAGCGGGCACATCCAGGCTGGGAGATGACCCGTGCAACATGTTGCTGAGCCTGGATCATGTCCAACTCCTGTCTTCTGGGTACAGCAGATATCGGGACTTTATACGTGACCTGCCTCTCCACCTCTCCAAGTACATTCTAAGTATGCTGGGTAGATGAGGGGATTTCTCAGAGACTTCCCATCTGAGCCTAGCTCAGGGCGGGAGTGTTTCTGGGTCCATCTTCTTTCTTTTTCTCCAGGATTGCTGGATAAGAACAGTCTGAACAAGTGTTACTTTGTAAGCCAGCACTGGGCTACTCTGGTCCAGCAGGTCAAGGTGGACCTGTCCATGCACTCCTTCATTCAGAATCAGATCACTCTCCTGCAGGTACTTTGGGTCTGAAAGGGCTGTGTCTGGGACCAGCTTTGTTTTCATACTAAGGTTGAAGCTTTGTGTCTCCCAGGTAGACTCCAAAGATGGCTTCCTATCCATATTTGCAGCCACTCCCCTGTGCTCTGGCCTCCCCGTGGGTCCTTATCTGTCCTTCTACTGTCTTTGTACACAGCTGGGACAAATACAGAAACCTTCTGGGTAGCCTGGTGGGATGGTTCTGTGGGTGCATGTGCCTGCTACAAAGTCCGATGACCTGAGCTCAGTCTCCCGACCTCACAGGAGGAAAGAACCAATGTCTGCAGGTTGTCCTCTGACCACACATGTGCTGTGGTATAGGTGTCTCCCCCTGCACAACACACACAAAACAAACAAAAAGACAAATGTACCAAACATTCTTTTTAAACAGAAATCTCTCAGGAACACAGGTGTTTCCTAACCCTCAGAGGGCTGGGGCTCCAGCTTAGTGCTATAGTATTTGTCTAGCGTGTGCAAGGCTCTGGGAAGTTTAGGTTGTGAAACAGTCAACTGTCATTGACTAATGAATGCATCATCATGCACAGTAGAGAGAGCACATGAGTCTGCACTTGAAAGACTATAACTTGCCAGGCAGTGGTGGCGCACGCCTATAATCCCAGCACTTGGGAGGCAGAGGCAGGCGGATTTCTGAGTTCGAGAGTTCGAGGCCAGCCTGGTCTATAGAGTGAGTTCCAAGACAGCCAGGGCTACACAGAGAAACCCTGTCTTGAAAAAAAAAAAGAAAAGAAGACTATAACTTACTGTCCTCATGCATTGTGAATTTACCAAAAACAGCTCTCTTGAATGGCCATCTCTCAAACTCCAAGATCCCAAGCCAACCCAAATGTAGAGGCAGAAAATTCTCCCTCTTCATGAAGAGTTATAGGGGCCACCACACTCACAAAGCCATGATGAACTCTTGAATCCTCTTCAAGCTATCCTCATTATTTATGAGGCCCAAAGGCACTGGATTTAGGTTAGCAGGAAGTTTACTCCAACATGAAGCATCTCTAGCACGTCTACCTTTGTTTCTTGCCTGAGACCTAACTCTGAACCATGTCGGCCAGGCGGTGACAAAGGAAGAGAAACAGGCACAGTAAGGCAGGCCACTGGCAGGAGCTGCTCCCTTCCCTTCCAGGCACTTGATATTCATTAGCCATCTTGATTTGTCCACTCATGGTCTTGATGTAACTGAGCAGACCTGGGCTTCAGGGTTCGGCTATCTCCAGATTCCATCAACAACTAGCTTTTCCCCTTTCTCCAGGAGAGTAGAAACAAAGAGGAGTCATTTCTTCTGTGTGCATGTCTGTCTGTCTGTGCATGTGTGTTTCCGAGTGTGTGTTTGTGTGTGTGTGTGTGTGTTTTAAATATATATATTTAAGGCTGGGGATATATCTCAGTAGAAGAGTGTTTGGTTCAGCCCCTGCACCACAAAATATTTTTTTCTTGAGATGACAGATATCATGTAGAATACAATGGTTTGAAGTATCATGGAAGGGTTAAATGTCTCTAACGAATGCATCAACCAAATACCATAGAGAGAGCACTTAGCTTTGCATTTAAAAATACAATCTATTGGCCGGGTGGTGGTGGTGCACGCCTTTAATCCCAGCACTTGTGAGGCAGAGGCAGGTGGATTTCTGAGTTCGAGAGTTCGAGGCTAGCCTGGTCTACAGAGTGAGTTCCTGGACAGCCAGGGCTACACAGAGAAACTCTGTCTCAAAAAACCAAAACAAAAAAAAATCTATTATCATTAGTTATTATGAACTTACCATGCAATAGATCTCTTGAACCTCCTCCTGTCTAACTCTGTGTGTCCTTTGACCATAACCTCTGCCCCTTGCTCCCTGGAAACCACCTTAGTCACTATTCAGGTAGTCACTATTCTTTCTACTTTCTATGACATCAACTTTGTTAGAGTCCATACAAGTGAGATTATGTATTTGTCTCTATGTGCCTGGCTTATTTCAATTAATATAATGTCCTCTACTTCCATGCACACTGTTGCAAATAATGTATTCCACTGCGTGTATGTCTGTGTGTGTGTGTGTGTGTGCGAGTGCATGTGTGTTTCTGTTTGTGTCGATGAGTGTGTACATCTTTAGTGGATACTCACTCACCTTAGTTTTATGTTTTAGCTATTATAGATAGTGTGCTAATATACACAAGAGTACAGATGTCCAAGTGTAGTATTTCTTTCTCTCTTAACCACATAGGGGTCCTACACGAGGGGAATAGATCCTAATTATGCCAACAAAGTCTCAATCCCAGTTCCCAAAATAGTAGATGATGGGAAGCGTTCACGGTCAAAAAATCAGAAGTGGAAACTGAGAACAAAGGTGGGTTTCAGTGTTGTCTGAGGTAAGTAGCTGAAGGGGTCATGTTCCCATTGGCCACTGAAGGCTGATACCCACAAGCAAAGATACAGGCTCTTGGGAGGCACCACTTCCAAAGTTTATCTGTGTTGCTACCCACATATAAGTCACTCCTTCTACATAATCCCTGATGCCACCATCTGCTGGGTGAATGGGATCCATTGGCCTGTCCTCTCAGTGGAGATGTCAGAGGCTGGGAGCAGTGCCAGCCACGCCTCCGATTCCCTTGAGTCCTAGGAGTCGAGGCTGCTGCTTTGGAATGGGAATGGAAAGAGGGCTAAGGCTTGTCTAGAATGCTGGGTTTCTCACCTCACTACCAGGTTCATTCTGCTGCTTGATAGAGGGGAGAATCAGTCAACTATAGCTCCCCTCGCCAGTACCTAGGCTAAACGCAAAAGAACACAGGGAAGAAGTTTGGAGCATTTATTACCTAGGCATTGTAGTGACCCCTAAGATCATTCCACCTCTGCTCCTTCTCTCTATTGAAATTCCGTTTATTCTAAAGTCTATTCAGTTGGCACCAAAAAGATACTCAGTGAGGAGCAGTTTGACTTGGGTTCCCATAGGAGTATAAATTATACTGTAAAGTATAATTTAGAGATGACTTATCTCTCGTGTGTGTGTGTGTGTGTGTGTCCAGGCAGAGAACCCAGAGGGAGGGGGTGGTAACATGGCCCGTGAAGGATGGTGAGATTAAGGTTAACTGAGAGCCTGCTGCCCTCCCAAGGGTCAGGTAGCCATGCAGCTCCAGTTAACCATGCCACTGAGAACCATGGAATCTGACCATCCAGACCATTTGAATTTTCAGGAGAAGGTAAAAATCGGTGGTAGATAAAATTTCTTGTATTCCTGGGTGTGGTAGCACATACCTGAAATCTCAGCTGAGGCAGGAGTATTGCCTAGGCTATGCAGTATTGGCTAGGCTAGCCAGCTTGAGCTGGCTCACACACACACACAAAACAAGCAAAAGCAACTTCTTGCTTTTAAAAAAATTGATAGCAGCCAGTTAAAAGATTTTTTTGTTATTTTTTCCCCCACAAATAATGTAAACTAAGAAAAGACATTTGTCAATCTTATTTACCTGCAAGCTTTCATCTCAGTTCGTTCATCTACCCATTTTGTCAGTAAAGAAAGTGAGGCCCAGAAAACTCAAGGGTTTCTATGCAGTTTAGTGACAGAGGTACAGTTTAATCACATGCACACACACACACACATGCACACACACGCACACACACGCACACAGAGCTTTTCTAAGTATGTTTCTCTTTTATGTGTGACAAGCTCCATGGGCACTGGAGACAGGGCAGGTCTTCAGAGCATCTCTCTGTGGTTAAAGATTAAGAAGAGTGAACAGAGGGATGAAGGCATCTGAAGAAGAGTACAGGACATGGAGGAGAAGGCTAGCGTTCAAAGAGGATCAACAAGGGATGCTCTTGGGCCTGTCTGATACAAACACGATGTTGTGGGCTGCTCGTGTGACAGTTTCTTTCTTTCCTACCAGTCTAGTGTGACTCTTTCCAGATTTCTGAGGGATTGGAAGAGGAATGGAAGTGTTTGGTTCAGTCATCTATACCAGAAATTTTCATGTATGACAGGCTGGAGCCATTCAGAAATTGTATGGTGAATGGCCGGAGGGAAGGAGGAAAGGGGGAAGAAGGAAGATAAGAAGCAAAGAGAATCACTCCATTGAGATTTGATAAAACTCATGTCCCCTCCTTAAGTCATCTCAGAAATGTCACCTGTAAGGTGACAAGAGCTCTGTGTGGGCAAGTGGTCTACTTTGTAAGTCATCTGCAAGGACAGTGAGAGCCATGCGTATCTGAGCACTGGACTCAAAGGCACTGAGTGTGGCACAATGTGTTCTGTGCTATCGGGTACCTGGACTGTACATACAAAAACCTGACTTTGTGCGATGGTTGGTCAAAGGCAGCTGTGATCTGGTGTATGACCATGCTCCTGTGACCTTGTCCATGTGAGCTTGTCTATGTGAACATGTTCAGGTGAGCATGTCCATGTGAGCTTGAGTGTGTGAGCATGTCCATGTGAGCTTGTGTGTGTGAGCATGTCCATGTGAGCTGGTGTGTGTGAACATGTCCATATGAGCTTGTGTGTGTGAACATGTCCATGTGAGCTTGTGTGTGTGTGTGAGCATGTCCATGTGAGCTGGCCTGTGTGAGCATGTCCATGTGAGCTTGTGTGTGTGAGCTTGTCTATGTGAACATGTCCAGGTGAGCATGTCCATGTGAGCTTGTGTGTGTGTGTGAGCATGTCCATGTGAGCTTGTGTGTGTGAGCATGTCCATGTGAGCTGGCCTGTGTGAACATGTCCATGTGAGCTGGCCTGTGTGAGCATGTCCATGTGAGCTGGCCTGTGTGAGCATGTCCATGTGAGCTTGTATGTGTGAGCATGTCCATGTGAGCTTGTGTGTGTGAGCATGTCCATGTGAGCTTGTGTGTGTGAGCATGTCCATGTGAGCTTGTGTGTGTGAGCTTGTCTATGT
>NW_021605000.1:227187-277667 GCF_004785775.1 Grammomys surdaster
ATGTCCATGTGAGCTTGTGTGTGTGTGTGAGCATGTCCATGTGAGCTGGTGTGTGTGAACATGTCCATATGAGCTTGTGTATGTGAGCATGTCCATGTGAGCTTGAGTGTGTGAGCATGTCCATGTGAGCTGGTATGTGTGAGCATGTCCATGTGAGCTAGCCTATGTGAACTCGTTTTCAGGAAAGTTGTGCTCCAAGCAACACTTAGAATTTAGCCATGAAAGTGCATAGAACCAAACTATAGAAAATTCAGAGCTCAAACCTGAATTAGTACCTTATCTCAGTGTTTTCTAATGCACAGGTAACTTAAGTATCTGCTTATGGGCCTCTCTCCAACAATCCCAAACAGCAACTACATCCTTGAAGGGAAGGGATCAGGGATGGGGACAGTGTATCTAGACTCTGGGTAAAGTCCATGACAACTCTGACTCCATTTTCTCTTCATTAGAACGATTACAACTTGTGGACTGCTTACCAGAACCAGGAAACTCAGCTGGTCCAAATGGAGGAAAGGAATGTTTTCTGTGGCACCTACAACATCCGCATTATCTCCGACACGTAAGTATGGTGTGAGGAGTTGGGTCTTTTAGGACCTTTGAAGGCCCTTTAGGCTCCTCCAGACTGTCTTAGGCTTGAGAGGCACTGCCCCTCCCACGAGGCTCCAGGCATATTTGAACAACAAATGTTTGATCTGCACCCTTCTCTGCTGCCAACCTCAACTTCATTAGTTTTGGATATTCTGATCAACAAACTTTTGACAGGTTACACGTACGAAGTCTTTGGTTCTTTACAATTTCACTATTGTCTGATTCCAGCTTGAGAACTAATACGCGAGGATAGGGAGAAAAGTCCTGTAATCCCAGTCAGTATATAAAAAATACAAGTCTCCTGTGTCTGTGTCACTGGGAGACAACCACTAATATTTGTCTTAGTGTTACTATTGCTGTGACAAAACATGACGTCCAAAAGCAGCTTGGGAAGGAAAGGGTTTATTTAGCTTACATATGTTGAATCCATATGTGGCATCCATTGAGGGAAGCCAAGGCAGGAACTCAAACCGGGCAGGAGCCTGGAGGCAGATACTAATGCAGAGGCCATGGAGGAATTCTTCTTACTGGCTTGTTCCTCATGGCTTCCTCAGTCTGTTCTGTTACAGAAACCAGGACCACCAGTCCAGAGGTATCCCCACCCACAACGGCCTTCTCATATGCATCACTAATTAAGAAAGTGCCCTACAAGCTTGCTTACAGCACTGTCTTGTGGAAACGATTTCAATTGACGTTCCCTCCTGGAGTGGGAGATATTTAATCTCCAATCCGAATAGGACCGGTCAATGAAAACACAACTCCGTAATTATGAATATATTCTGTAAGCCTAGATTGGGTAAATACCACTACACTACTCTGTTCCCCAGCTCTGAGATCCTTATAACTTGAGGGTTTTCCAGACCCTGCGTTTGTCCTTCTACCTCCTGCTTCCCAGTCATCCTCTCCTTCGTTGTCTTCCTTCTCCATTGTCTTCCTCCAGTCCCCCTCCAGTCATCCTCCCCACTGCTCTCTTCCACCAACCTTTATTTCTCCACTGCCCCCTTCCTCCACCCAATCACTGGCTCCAGCCTTTATTTTACAAATTAAGATGGGCAGAAGGATCACTAGAAATCACCTGTGTAATGACTCACACCTCCTCTGCAGCCCTTCACAGGAAAGGGGAATTAGTATCAAAATACAAGACCTGGGCTATCCAGAACACCCTCCTCTCAGATGACTCCAGCTTATATCAACTTGACATAAACCTAGCCAGAACAATATTGAACTGTAATCTCCAGAATCATGTTTTTAAACATATAGCACATACTTGAAGGAAATGGGAATAAATAATACATTTCTGTATCACAATACAGTAAAATGCTCTGTTTTAAATATGAAAATGTGTTTATAACAATTGAACACATGACATCATCTAGATATGCCACAAAAGCCTTTATTTATTTTTGTGCATGTATGTATGTATGTATGTATGTATGTATGTATGTATGGCTGGGATAGAACATGGGGCCTCGCACATGCTAGGTCTGTATGTACCTCCCACCAAGTCGTAACCTCCAGCCTTAAGAAAGTATTTTAATAGTTTCCCCCCCCCATATTTTTTGGCTTAATTCCCTTCTCTTTATTCACAAGGTTTGTTGAGTTGCCTGTATCTTATGTTTTGGTCAGCATGAGGACAGCTTCACCAATTGTGTGGGGACAGCTGCTCTTTTTTTTTTTATAATTTATTTTTTCTCAAATTGTAATTCATTCACACAGGGGTTATAAACACAGGAAGGCAGGATGTGGGGAAGGGAATGACACTGGAGTGTGGATGTTCGGGGGAATACAGATATCTTCAGAACCGGGTATCAGCTGGGTGAAGGTTCAGGGGACAAGTCACTATGACTCTGCCTATGACTCACTTGTCCTTATCTAAGTTGGTATTGTCTGCCAAGGCTACCTATTTACAAGGTCTATGACTACTCAGGCTTGTAAATTTCCACAAAAGCTGCCTGTTTAGATTAGCTTATAGCCATCTGTTTCAATGTTTTTCCACTGAGACCCAAGACTTGGTGTTTGTATACATGTATGACAGGCCTATTGCTGATTTTAGGCCTATGGCTGATTTTAGGCCTTCAGTGTGTAAGCAGGGCTGCCCCTGACATCTTCTCCCTTCTCTAAGTATAGAAGGGCTGTGGCAATTCTAAACTTGCGAAGGGGATAGAGGCCTGACCTCCAGTATTTGAAGGGGACCTTGTAATGGCTCCAGTCCCCCTGTCGTTGTCCAGTGAGGCATGAGGGCCATACCCATCCCGATGTCTTTTTCCTGGAGAGGGGATACTTTTGACATCAACCCCTATGCAGTCAGGCTTGGGACAGCTGCTCTTAACACATGTGTAGGGGAGTGTCACACTTTAGATGTGACATAAGGGATCAGGAGGTAAATACCAAGATTTCCTCCTGTTCAAAGCGATTTTTGCCTTCCTGTTTGCTGGAACGTTGCCTCCTTACTCTGCAACGGTGGTGTAAGTAATAGCAGTGTTCTCTTTCACAATTAAAGATGGCTCTTTTTGGACAAATTATTTGATCATGCTGTTCCTATAATGTCTAATTCTATAGTAGTTTTATGATTGGGAGATCAATTCATCTCACCTGGCAGTGGTGGACTGACTGTAAAGCTCATTAAGAGCAAAGGGCGATTCACAGTCTTCTTTATTGCCAGTGGTACCTATTGGCATAGAACCCTAGGCCTAAGAATTGCTACTTGGATACTGGTTAAGGAGGAAAGACAGGAAGAGGAAATGCAGTGCACACTAGACTTCCCAACTATATTCCTCTGAAGTTTTCTATGAGAAACAGACTTCCACGGTCAATTAAGGTTGGCAACTTTTACTCAGACTAATCTGACATTGGGGGATTTAGCATGCATAAGCAATTTTTGAAAATATACATTTACAGTTGTGTTCAGGGTTTAATCCTCCTTGACTCAGACTTCTGTAGAGTGAGCTAGGGAATCATCAGGTCCTATTATCACTTGGCTTTGCCTTCTGAAAGGCACTGAATTTCTTATTACTCCACCACTGTAGACAAAAGTCAGGTGCTATGTGGACCCAGGAAAGATGCTAACTCTTTCCTATAATCTGTCCCCACCCCCTCCTGAAACCCAGGTTTGACCAAAACAGAATCATCCACTATAATGGGGGAGATCTAATGGCTGTATCATCCAATCGGAAGATCCACCTCCTGGACATCATGCAGATCAAGGAGCTGCCCATCGAGTTCCGAGGCCACGCCGGCAGCGTCAGGGCTCTCTTCCTGTCTGAGGAGGACAACATTCTCCTGAGCGGGAGTTACGATCTGAGCATCAGGTGAGAGGTATAAGGTCATGATCATTGTCCCCTCTAGGGCCAGCCAAAACTAGGTAGCTTTTGGGAGAGGCAAGCATGGAGTGCTTTGTTCATTTTATATTTATTTATTTATTTATTTTATTTATTTATAGGTTATCCTAAGTTACATTACTTCTAGAATATCTATAAAAACAAGGTTCTTTTTGCAAGATACAAAATATTTACTGTTTAAAATAGATTTGTAAAGTTATCTGGTGTTGGTGTCAAAAATCAGAATTTTTTCCTGTTTTTTAAAAAATATTCTTAAATAAACATGTAATTTATATATTTAAAAAAATAAGTCCTTTCAAGAGAAATCAGCTCTTTATGGGTGGGAAATATAATATGGAAGCAAAATCATGTTTAAACTGGGTATATTCATATATTTTAGTTTTAGAGGTTTATTTAATTTTTTTTAAATGTGTATTTGTACATGCCTGTGGGTGGGTATATGGCTGAGTGCAGTTACCCTTGGAGGATAACAGAGGATGTTGGATATTCTGGAGCTAGACCACTGTGAGCTGTCTGGTATGGGTACAGGAACCAAACTTGTGCTAATGGCTGAGCTATCCCTTCAGCCTGTCATATTAAAGAATGTAATAAATATTCCTGCACCCATTGCTCAGACTGGGAAAGAGGCCTTCCCTGGCCTCTGAGTGATCTCCTCCTCCTCGTTTCTTTTTTCCAGATAGGTGATGTTGCCCAAAGCTCCATACTGATCACTGCCTTGCATTTCTTTATAGATTTTGCTTCTTGCTTATATATTTTCAAAAATATCAACTATTTGTTTATACCTCTGCTTCAAGTCAAATTAGATGGAACGGTACCTTGAAAACACTTGGTCTTGACCTGGACTCGGTTTAAGACTCACCAGAGGGTGTGTTCAGCAGTCATGACTTATTTGTGTGGAGTCACAGGGTTTTACTGGGTGGATATTTGTGCAGATCAGTGTTTGTATAATTTCTGGTGTTCAGGTCTAGAGTGCTGCCACAGACGATCTTGGCTATGTCACCTGGTGCCTGAGTGTATGAGCTTTGGGTTGTGGTTGTTTTCTTTTGTAACTGTCTAGCTACATAGCCAAGGCTCACAGCAACCTTCCTGCCATAGCCTCCTGAATGCTGGATGCATTCATGCATCACGTCTGGCTTTGTGGTGTCTCTGTAAAAGCCCTGTTTTATTTTATTTCTGCCTTTCACCTTCAGGTACTCAGTCTACCTACACTTCATTTTTGTTATGACAGCCTCTTGTTTTAAGAAGCTCTTCATTTGTGTCCCCAACACTCTCAGCATCATTCATGAAAATAAAGCCTCCCACTTGTCTGCAAGGCTAGCTGTGCCCTAAGGCTTGCATCCCTATCTCCTGTTCCTAGGCTCTCTGTTGTATTTCACTTTTCTGTGTGGCTGTCCTCGCTCAACAAGTGTTTCAATTACTTTGCTTTAAAATCTGTGGTAGGGTAAGTCCTTTATCTCATTCTTCCGTGGCTATTCTCTGACTTTTGTTCATTCCGGTTTATTTTTGGGTTTGAATGTTAGTGAGAGGGAACTGAGCTGGCTGTACATGACAGTTCACACCATGCGGTCATCACCAGTCTGCACGAGGCTTCATTTCTGTTTATCCATCCACTAGTTTACTCTGTTTCATCTCTGCCTTCCCTCTCGCTCCTCGGGGTAATACCTAACCTCTGTCCCAGTGCCTGGGATCGAACCTGGGACTTCACAAATGCAAGGTACTGAGCTCTAGCTATAGCCCCAACCTAATCCTTCTCAATGTGTATCCATCTTTTCTTTTTTGAGATAGAGTGTGTCACTGCCTAGAACTCATCTAGGCTGATTGGTTAGGAAGCCCCATGATCTGCCCATTGCTCACAGTACAAGCACAGGTCACCACGCTAGCTCTTTATTAATTATGTAAGTTCTAGGGGTCAAACTCAGGCCCTTGTCTTTCTTTCTTGCTCAGTTATCTCCCAAGCTCCCTTCTTTTTCTGTTTAAAACTCTTGCTATAGCAGTCTAGTGCACTCTTATTAAGCCTCACAACTCCATTCCATTCAGAACGGCATCATATCCTTATGCTTTCCAGCTGGTTAGAGACAGAGGAATGGTTTTGAGTTTTGTAGGTTGATGTGTGGCCCATGGACTTGCTTACCGGTTACTAGTTCTAAAGTGTACCCTGTGCTGATTTACTTTTTCTATGAAGATGATCTTACCGACGCCAACAGTGACAAGACTCTGATGCCTACTTAACTATCTAGCTATCTAAAGGAACCCTACACAGTAGGATCCTCTGGGCCTTCAGAAAATCTCTAAAACATGCCTTCATTTCTGCAGGTACTGGGATGTGAAAACTGGGGCTTGTGTACGAATCTTTTACGGCCACCAGGGGACAATCACTTGCCTGGATCTATATAAGAACAGGCTTGTATCTGGGGCAAAAGATGGACAGGTAAAAGGTGAGAGGTTTGCCTTAGTTTTCTTTCTTCACCTCATTTTCCATCCTTTCCCCTTCCTCTCCTTCTCTTCCCTTCATTCCTCCTCCTCCACCTTAGACAGTGTTTCTTGATATAGTCCGGGCTGCTTTGAATCATGATCCTCCTGTCTCAGCCTCCTGGGTTCTAGGATTTCAAGCACATTCCACCTCACTCACTCATTTCTATAACTAGCTTTTATTCTGTTATTTGCACATCTATTCATGTATCTGTCAATCTGTCCATTCAACACTACCTGAGAATCACCTGCCTAGGGAATGTTACCACCCACAGTGAGTGGGGTATTCCAGTTGGTTGATGTAATTAAGATAATCCCAAGCAAACATGTTCTGAGGCTCATCACCCATGTGATTCTTGATTTTGTCAAATTAATAATTAGCAATACCATCACAATCACTGGGACAGTAAAGTAGCCACAATCAGAACTACAAAGAGAAAAAGTAGGATTCGAACTGGACTGCCTGGCTCTCAGTCATGTGCTCCTAACCACAGGCAACATTCAAAGGGAACATAGAAATAAGAGTAAATGAGGAAAGGCTTCATCAGCAGGACACGATTTAAGTGTGATCTTAAGGCAGGTAGTAGGAGATATTCCAAGCAGAATGAACAAGGATAGACAGTTGTGCATGGACAGACAGATGGATGGGAAAGATTGTACTGAGTACTTCTAGTTCTTTGGTGTGGCTGGACTGCCGTGTGTGGTGTTGAATATAGGTCTTCTAAGCTGGGACGGATTATAGGGCACTTCTTGCATCATGATACAACACTGAACCTTAAAGCCATAGGTGTGTTTTCAGTTTGGACCTGACATGGTCTAATGCATACTTGAGACAGGAAGTCAGATGTGAGTTTGGAGGAACATGGAAGAAAGTGACTATGTGGAGAGAGAGGAAAAATTAGGACACCTTGCACCCTAGAAAACTGCTGCTGTTTCTTCAGAATTCTTGAGAACAAGCAGCATGAGGGAACTCAGACGGAAGTGGCTTCATATTCAATGGCTCAGGCCGAAGACAGGCTTCCAGAGGGGAAATTGCTAGGACTTTCTCACCAACTAGATATAAAAAGAAGGCTAGAAAAAGCAAGTAATAATGCCATTTAAAAACCCCCAAGCTTCCAGGCATATAAAAACACAATTCATGGAAATAATAAAGACTGTAAAGGGAGAACAAAGTAGGGGAAAACTGGAAAGGTGGTCGTAGGTTCAGTTTTAGACATGTTGAGTGTGGCAGGCAGAGCAAAGATCGAGTGAAAGTATTTACACCTAATTCTTGGAACTGGTGGCTAGATTATCTTATTATTTTGTCCTTGGCTGTGTTCCCCTAAAGATACATGTGTTAGAAGCTTGGTCATCACTGTGGCAAGTGGAAGTGACATACAGCCTGGTTGGGAAGTCTTGGGGCCAACCAGGGGCATTGCCCACAGAAAGGAGTGTGGGACTCCTGGCATCCAGTTTGTCAATGTTCCTACACACATACACATACATGCACATGCATACATGTTTCCACCATGAGGTGAAACAGCTAAGCAGGCCCTCAACAGACAACAGCTGATATTAGTACCCTCAAGCCTTTGGGCTGAATAAAATCTCATCATAAATACACATGATAGGTGTTTTGATAAAGCAATGGCATATAGACACATGATAGGTATTTTGTTAAAGCAGTAACATATAGTCATGATAGGTGTTTTATTAAAGCAATGACATATGGATTAACACATCTTGGGAAGCAAAAAAGATTGTTTTTAGATATAATTAATTAATATCTCCACCTTAGAATGTGGAGATTATCCTGTATTACTAATGGTGAGCCAATGTATTAATGTGGCTCCATAAGAAACAGAGAAGTGTTCTTGACTGTAATCCAATGGAGATGTGACTGTTGAAGAGGGTTGGAGAGGTGGAAAATTGCTGACATGGAAGGTGGTAGAACGGATCATGAGCCAAGGGACAGGGTGGCTTCCAGAAGGCCATAGAGAAGGACAAAGAAATAGATTTCCCCCTGTAGGGGAGCATCAGCCATGGTATCGTATCTCACATCTATAAAGGACAATACATTTATATTTCAGCCAGAAACTTTGTGGCAATATGTTCTAGCAGCCTTCAAGAGCAAATACAGTGAAGGAGAGATTTCTGAGGACTTTCATGTGAGAATTTCCCAGAAATAGATGCCCTGGCCGAGGGCTCTAGATAGGTGGATTTGATGGTTGCTAATTTCAGTTGTTCCTCTGGGTCCACAGGAGACTGACACCAGGAGCTCCTCCTCTGAATACGAGCCACATCTGAGGATACACGTCCTCCTATGTGAAATAGCACAATACTTTTATTGAACACCTGTACATCCCTCTGTATGCTTTAAACCACCTCTAGTTGACATATAATATATAGTACAATGCAAATGGCATATTAATAGTTGTGGTTCAACATTGTTTAGTACCAGTGACAAAAAGTCTATGTGTACATTCAAGTATACAGTGTCTAGTACAGATGCCATTTTGGCCACGACATACTTTGATTTGTGATTGGTTAAACCCGAGGATGTGGAATGTATGAATATGGTGGTGTGAACTCATAATGAAAGATGCAAGACCTAAGTGTGGATGAGATTTCTTCAGGAAAGCAGGAGGAAGGAGAAGAAAAAGCAGAGGTCTAGGGAGTCACTGCCTGCCAGGGATAGGCAGAGAGAAAGAACATAGGAGAGGGACCCAGAGGTGCTCAGACTCAGTGAAGGAAGGAGTCACTCTCCCGACTGCCATATATATCCTTACCCATCCAAATGAACATCTTTGCAGCCGTTGGTTTTTGCAAAAGCCATGGAGGAAACTGTCTAGATGAGGGTTTGAGACAAAAGAGCAGCCACAGCCTGGAAGCCATCCAAGAGTCTTGGTCTCCAAGGTCCCCAGTTGGGGACTCCTGACTAAGTACAAGGTAGAGCTCAAGTCTTAGCATTATGACCCATGGTGTTGTAGGGCTGGTAAGGAAGGCTGCATGCCTCCTCAGAACCTCACAGTGGGGTTGGGACTCCGGAGAGGGCAGTTAGACCCTTACCTCGTGTATAAAATTTGAAGGGCACCAAAATAACTGAGTGATCAAGATACATGTTTGAGTCCAGCATTTTAAAAGGCCAAACCAAGGCTTTAAATCCATAATTAACAAAATACCATTTCGGTCACTCTGTCCTGGGCTGTGGCCCCTACCCTACCTGGTCTTTCAAGAGCTCTGCCACCCACCTGGGCTACCAAAATGGAATAGACTAGGACACCACTGAAGTAACAAAAAGTAATTTCATAGTTTTAAAGTTCTTTGAAGCAAATCACTTTACCAACAAATCTTTAACACCACTCCCCCCACCCCAAGATAGGGTTTCTCTGTGTAGCCCTGGCTATCCTAGAGAAATTACTCTGTAGTTCAGGCTGGCCTTGAACTCACAGAGATCTGCCTGCCTCCACTGCCTCCTGAGTGCTGGGATTAAAGGCATGCACCATCACTGCCTGGCTAGCTTTTCATTTTTTTTTCCCCTGGTGATGTTATAAACAGGACAAGATGTACATGTGGAAAAACACGGAAAGGAAAGCTTACTTACAGTGTGAGAGCTCAGTTCACAATGGAACAGAGGCCCCAGACACCCTGGTTTCAGTTCCCAGCTCTCCCCTCAGTCCTTTTCTAACTTGAGGAAATTTCTGGGATCAGTTTCCTCTTCTGCTCAGTGGGGAAGAGAAACAGTTTGCCCAGAGATGACAAGGGCAGCCCACAGCAGACACTGTAGTTCCTTGCTCAGTGTTAATGCTTTGCAAGTCTCAGCTCTGGACATCTTTCTCTTAGGTTACTTGTTCTGTCACCTCAGGACAAAGGAACTTTTAGGGGCTGGTGAAGTAGGACTTTTGGCATCCATCCTAGAACTGTGGCCCCCACTTGAAGCATCTTGCAGCTCTATTTGTTCACCTATCCTTCCCCTCTCAGGGGCTCTGTGTCACTGCTGATGAGCCTGGAGGGGGTGCCAGCCAGATGAAGGTTCTGGGGGGAAGATTCACTAAGCACCATTTTATGACAAGAAGCAGAACTTCACTGTAATCTTCTCCCCTCCCTCTCACCTCTCCTGTCACCTCTCTTTGTCAGAATGGGACATAGAGACAGGGAAGTGCCTGAAGACCTTTAAACACAAAGATCCCATCTTGGCTGCCAGGATCAGTGAGACCTACATTGTGAGCAGCTGTGAGCGAGGCATAGTCAAGGTGTGGCATGTTGTCACAGCTCAGCTGCAAAAGGTGAGTAGTCAGTGTGCTGGGACTGGAGCAGGAGCATTGGGGACTGGTTCAAAGGACATGAATGTCTGTTCCTCCAGGTAACTCCCTAGACCATCCTCAATCAAACGAGTTATATAACTAGCAACAGGGAAACCCAGAATCACCCAAGGAAGGGTCTCCAAAGACAGTCAGGGTCGGTTAGGATCACCGGCTCCCCCATCATACTCCACACTATGAAACCAGTGGATAGATGAAGGCTGCATTCTGACTCCGAACAGTCATAGCATATGAGCCCCAGGGCCTTCTAAGAGAAGCAGAGGCAGGTACTCTTCCAGTACTAACAGAGTACTCTCCTAGAATATCTTGCTACGGCCCTAGCTGGTGGTCCAGAAAATAACACATTTTTTTTTTCAATAACCTATTCGTTCTTTTTCTAAGAACCAATTATTTTGGTAAAGCAAAAGCAAAAAAAAAAGTGCTGGAAAGGCAATAGAAAATTGTCTTAGTCTATTCAGTATTTTGTTATTCTTAACAAAATACCCAAGACTATAGTTTATAAAGAATAGAAACTTATTTGGCGCATAGTCCAAGAGCACAGTGCCGGCATCCAGTAAAGGTCTTTGGGATGGGCCAAGCCATGGTGGAGAGCAGCAGATGACGAGACAGAGAAAACATGCCAAAGGCCACTGCTTTTCAAACAAAGTCTCTCCCAGGACAAGACACAAGTCCCTGGCCAGATCAATACATTACTGAGAGCACAGCATCACAATGCTATCACCTCTCAGAGGCTCAGGAAGTTTGAGCATTGACTTATGGATTTGAGGATTCAGAATCCAGCAAGTGGATTCTGTGGGGTGCATCCAAACCACAGCCTGTGTCCACAAACATGTCCTTGCCAGATTTGGACTCCTGGCTCTAGTAAGTACTAGTAAAATCTTGCTTGAGGTAGGACCACGAGACCACAGTGAAACATGGGATTTTTTCCACACCGGTCTTTTTGTGGTTGAGCCTCAGCTGCAGGCATTAGAATGCCCCTATATACCCTCTGAGTCATGGCAAAGAGTTGAGGATGACAGTCGGCAAGAGGGACTTCAGGCCTCTGTGCTCTAGGGAAATGACCAGAACAAGTACTTAACCTTAGTCATATTCCTCCCAAGTGTGGAAGGGCCATCTGCCAAGAGGGAGGCATGGGTTTCTCTGGCCTTCTTAGAGGAGAAGTTAAGTCAGCTGAGGGACATGCTACATGAGGAGGCAGTCACGGGAGAAGTGGGATATAGCTTTGGGGTTCCTCTAAAGAAGCCTCCAACTCTGGCCAGCAGAGAAGTCACAGTCTAACTTGAGAGGGTCTGAAAGTACTGGCATCTTTTCTTACAGACTCTGACTGGGCATGAGGGAGCTGTGAAGTGCCTGTTCTTTAACCAATGGCATCTTGTCTCTGGAGGTGCTGATGGTCTGGTCATGGCCTGGAGCATGGTGGGAAAGTATGAGCGGTGCCTGATGGCCTTCAAACATCCTAAGTAGGTGCTGGGAAGCGGGGTGGTAAATGTGCAGTCGTCAGTGGATCGGTCCCTCTGTGTGCTGCTGCTCTAGTGGGGTGGAGTGAGAGCAGGTCTTCCTGGGTAGCCCAGGTTGGCTTGGAACTTGTGATCTTGCTTCAGCCTACTTAGTGCTGAGATTAAAGAAAACATGTGACACACAATAAACTCACATCTGTTAGCTATTTGGTGCACCACCAGATTGTCCCAAATAATGCCATCTCTAAACTTAGTACTCTTGGACTTAGTGTTTATGCCAGGGAAATGTGCTTGCAGAACCTTAAAATGATCCACATGTCAAGGCCTAAAAATAACAAAAGACATTTAAAAAGTTTATACTTCAAAGTTTACGGACTAGGTTCTGTTCCAGGCCTGCAAATGGGTTTCGTTTTTTGATTCCAGTCCAAATTTAGTGCTGATGGCTGCTTGGTAGTCAAAGCTGGGCTCACTTGAATGGCTACTGGAGCCAATTAATGATTCTGCTGTGCCTATGGTTTTATAGACTACAGGGATAATGCTTCTTACCCTCAGTGCATTAAAGTGCCAAGAAACCAAATGCTATATTACTTGATTAAAAGAGTCAGGGGATTCCTTAGGGGAATCTATCTGAGGCTAGTCATTTAATAAGTCAGGCTCTAGATTTCTCGACACTCCGTATACACCAGCCTTGTGAGAGGCATGTGGTATAAGATATAAGATACGTGTATACATCCAAATGCTCTTTGTAGCACACGATAACTACATTATTAGCTGGTGGATACTAAGAAAGGCCTGTGCTCAGTGGATTTACCTAATCCCCGGGGAAGGAAGTCAGAGTGGGGAAACCTTTCAGTGTACCACAATCAAGCTGTGACCTCAACAAGGCAGTCAACTTTATGATGTTCCCTGAAAACTATTAGCTGTATGTTTTTAAATCTTTCTAAATAGCACCTAGCAAGACTTATCTCAATTTCATAATTTGTCATCTCATTAATCCATGGGCCTTCTGTCTGCTAGAAGACAACTTCAGATACTACCACTCTCCATGGATGTCACCACCCACATATGATTCAGATTTGTTATTTACAGACTTTAAATTAGAGTTACTAACTTTATTTTATGTGTGAGTGTTTTGCCAGTGTGTGAGCATGTGCCTCATGTGAGTGCTTGGTTCTTGTGGGGGTCGGAAGAGGGTGCTAGATCTCCCAGAACTGGAGTCCCAGGTGTTTGCGAACCATCGTGTTTGTGCTGGGAACCATGCCCATGAAGGAGCAACAAATACTCTTAATCATTGAACCATCTCTCCAGCCTCATATTGGTTCTTGATACCTGGCAAGGACGCAGAAAAACCATAACTACCTGGAGGATGTGGCTAAGGCCTTGTTTGCAGGCTCTTCCGCCCTTCTGTAATGGTGTGAGCTAGACATAAGTTGCTCAAAATATATTTGATTGGCAGCAAACAATTATTTTATAGAGTGCTTTTCTGAAGGAGTCTAGGGATTGAATTGGTATTCATCTTTTGAATGTGGTAGGCAGTTGCTATCTGGAAGAGGATCTAGAGAAAGGAAACTGATTCAATGCTTTTAACTAAAATTTTGAGTTTTGATTATAGCGTGGGAGAAGGCTATGAGAGAAGAAACCTGAGCATGAAAAGTTGGTTTGACAGATGGTGATCTTATACTCTGGATTTTTATTTTTTAAAAAAATAATCTTCAATGTCTTTTCCACAATGCACACTATAATTAACTTTTTAATAATTGAGACATAGCTTCCATGATATGAAATTCACTTCATTAGTCTATAGCAGTTTCACAACGTTGTAAATTATCTGTAGAACTTTCCATCCAGCAGCAGAAATGTTCCCTAGTTCCTTCCTTCTTTCTTGAACCTTCTCTCTTGTTCTACTTCTTTTTAGTGCTAGAAATTGAACCTGGGGCCTCCCAGCCTAGGCAAGCAGCCAGAGCTACACCCAGAGCTGTTCCTCTTATATTTTCTTGGCCAGTTTTAGTAAAGATTTGCTGAGTTTAACTCAATTAACTTATGCTATAGATCTTATTATTTCTTGCCCTTTGCTCGATTTTGCGTTTTGTTTTCTTTCTAGCTTTAAGATGAAACAGTTGGTTACCGACTGGAGAAATGTGCGTATCAGTGCAATCACATTCCCCCAGGCATTGCTTTAGCTGTTTTGTTTCTACGGTCAGGTCTTGTTATAAAGCCCTAGATGGGCAGTCTTGACCTGCTTCATCTCCTGAGTGCTGTATCTTCATTTTTATCTTGGACCTTTCCTAATCTTGAGCTCTGGATATGTGTGGACATCAGATTCCTGGGAATATGTTCTTGGACTTCTCACTTCCCAGCATTTTTCTGGCTTTTTAGTTAGCATATCATTTGCCCTGCTGTGTACTGTCTAGAACCTCAGGTAGCAAGACCCCAATTATCTACCTGTGACCGTTTCCAGCCAATGCCCCTCAGGTAGCAGATCCAGCACTGAAAGAGTTCTTAGGTAACAAAGATAAGCCTTTAATACAGTCTTCCAAGAAGCCACTAGACAGCACAACTAACTCATCATGATGGCAGCCTGTTCAGTTCCTTCTCCCACCAAGACTGTGGCTACTTTTCTCATGGCTTCATCTGTAGTGAAGAATGGACTGGGGTCAGTTAACACGGCAGAAAACATGGCATTCTTATCGACTCTAAAGCCATTTTCCCGTCTAAACGCTTCTAGAGATACCATAAGCCTTCTGTAGTTTTCAAGGATTCTGAAAAAAAAAAGAAGATTCTGACAGTCGTTTTAGTTTTTGTTGCTGTTACAGAAGGGCGGAGTTTTGTAGTCCCTGTCTCCATCATCTCCACTGACGTAATTTCTCCAAGTAAACTTCAGAAAGCGAGAGCAAAGCGGGAGACATCTACAGGCCAGATAAAGCCTAAAAGGGGTCTGAGCTAGTTTACGACCAGTGACCACCACCTCTCAGGTACTGGACAAAGTTAAAAAAAATCAGTTAGTTTAATTGTAGCAAATATTACATGAGGTGGAAATTAATAGTCCTTTCTGTGGGGTGTGTGTATTGGGGGGAACCTGAGGAAAGGCTGGGAGGTCAAGGTGCTTCTTCAGTGGGGTATACAGCAAGTATCTGGTGGTGTTAGGTATCATAGGTTTCTGACTCTGAAGCCTGTATTGTCACTATAGGCTATACTGGTATGGCTTGAACTATCAAATGTCATAGGAGCCTGGGGAAGTATAGGCTAGGCCCAGCTCAGCAAAGTCAAGAAAGACATAGTAAGGGAAACCCTTTTACACAGGGAATTTCTATCTTCTCATTGTTGAATTACTGCACGGGGCAGACTAAGAGTTGCTTAAGGTATCAAAACGCTCAAACTTTGTTGGATGTTTAAATGTTTGAATAAAAGCTCAGCTTGATATCTTCCCCTACCACCTAAGGAGGGATCCAAGGCACACTGGTCTCTTTGTTCTTTTTAGATATGCTGAGCATGCACCTGCTTTCTGTGGTCTTTGCTGTTTCTTTTTTTATAGTTGTTAGGGCGTTGACCAGTCTTCATCTGGACTGAGATCAACCAAAGTTAAGGCCAAATAGGGTAGATGTCATTCTCTTAACATTTCTGTAGCAATGACTATACTCTGAAAACGCACACGCACACACACACACATATCACACACACACACACACACACACACACACACACACACACATATATATATATATATATATATATATATATATATATATATATATATATGACCTGCTATAGGCTAGGGGCCATGCTATGTGTTGAGCATTCAATGGAAAATACAATATGAGCTGTTCCTAAGAGGATCTGTCTGTGTAGGTGAAGTTTGTATATGCATGAGTGGGAAGGAAATGGAGAGAAATCTGTTTTGTTTCTTCTCCTTCCCCTTCCCCTTCTCCTTCAACAAAGTGACAGATGAACTAGGCCATGGCTGGTGATTTTTGGTTACTTTAATGAGTTACCCAAACCTGGGTGACTTGTAAAGACAGAAATATTCTTTAGCTAACAATTTTGGATGCTGAAGACTAGGCAGTCTTGTCTATCTAGCCTATGGTGAGACGCTCATTGGTAATGTCTTAACATCTTAACATCTTAACATAGTGGAGACCCAGAAAGGACTGATTGCATAAAGTGGCCCTGCTTTCTTACAATGCCTTCCTCAACTACTAACCAGAGATGTGTGTGAGGGCCAGGCCTCCAGTGCTCTAATCAACTTCTAGTGGGCCCCACCTCTTAAAAGTCTCTCTCAACGTTGGTACCCTGGAGACCAAGATTCTAGCATATGAACCAACTAGGGACACGCTCAACCCATAAACAAGCCATAGCAGATCTAGGTGGGTAGATCATGACTAACAGGCTTGCTTTGCATGTGACACCTAACAAGTTGATGTGATTAAATTAAACTTTTCAAGGCCATCAATAAAAAAGGCATTGTAATGATCAGAACTGAATAAACCAACTTGAACCCTGTAATTGGAGAAAGACTGTTTTGGAGGTTTCTATCTGAGGTTTTCCCTGGCTCCCTCCTTGCCCACTGGCCAGCACAAAAAGACACAAGTCTCATGTTAAGGTATAATTTTCTTTAAGGATGTTCACTGTCAGAAGGAATGAAAGTCATTCATTAAAGAGCAAAAAGAGAATCTGTAAATTTTCAGATGCCTGTTCATATAAACATAATCCTTGAGTCAGGCAGTGGTGGTGCACACCTTTAATCCCAGCACGCAGGAGGCAGAGGCAGGTGGATCTTTGTGAGTTCAAGGCCAGCCTGGTCTACAGAGTGAGTTCCAGGACAGCTGAGGCTACATAGAGAAACCCTGTCTCGAAAAACCAAAATGATGATGATGATGGTGGTGGTGGTGATGATGGTGATGATGATCCTTAGCCTCATACTGTTCTTTCTTATATAACAAGACTGTTATACAAGAAATGGTTCTAAAAGAAATTAAAAAAAAACAATTCTCAGCATAAATAAGTAGCTAAGAATCAAACTGCATGTAAAAATAAAATGGCCATCTGAGGTATTAAGTGTTTCTCCCCAACTCCCCCTTAAAAGCACCGTTGTCTTCTGCGACCTGCGATTAAACTGTAAATAAGTACAGAATGAGAATGGTGTGTCTCATGGATGGTACATGATTTAAATCTAGAATTATAAAAGCTGGAAACACTACCTCAAGGTCAGGAACGGCTCCTACCTCCCAACCCCACTCCAATGCTCCAAACTGTTTCCACACGGCAGGTGTTGTCTGCTGTTCTCTTCCCTTCCAGGGAGGTGCTGCAGGTGTCTCTCCTCTACCTCCGGGTCATCAGTGCCTGTGGAGACGGCAAGATCCGGATTTACAACTTCCTCAATGGGAATTGTCTGAAGGTGATAAAAGTTGATGCCAGAGGTGACCCTGTGCTATCCTTCTTTTATCAGGGCAACAGGTGGGTGGTAGGTAGGTGCGGAGGGCAGAGGCATGAGCAATTCTATGTGATCTTTTTTCTTTCTCCTCTGGGACTCTGGATTTATTGGCAGAGTGCAGCAGGGTGTGCTTCCTTCCAGCTTGGCTGGGGGAAGTAGTCTCCTGTGAGACTGACTGGCCTTTGCCCCAGACTTAGTGACCAGGGCCCATGCAAAGCTATGTTTACTCTTAAGTGTGTCACAATGCCCAGCTTGAATGATTTCCTTTAAGTCTGAGTAAAAAGAAACCTGATGGAGACTACTTAATGGAACCTGATCCCTCAAAGGCCATTTCAGCATTTCCAGCCCAAACGAGTCACTTTTCCAGAGTTTATGTTGTAAGTTAAAGTCTTAAATTCACAGCACAGCACTTAGGGAGGATACACACACACACACACACACACACACACACACACACACACACAGAGAGAGAGAGAGAGAGAGAGAGAGAGAGAGAGAGAATTTCAGTTCCTTTTTATAGTTCTAGGAAATCTAGACACACAGAGGAAAGCAGTTTGTTTTGCACAAATGGAAAAAAAAATCAAATTGAAAGAAATGAGTGGGGGATGGGAGGTTTCCCTGGGGTTGGGAAACCCGAGTTCCAAACCTATGATGTGAGAGCAAAGAGTTAGAGGTAGTGGAAGTCACCATGCTTTGTAACTGTCTCAACTATATCCAGAGACTCTGGAGGAGGGCAGGTGGAGCTTTGTGTGGTGGAAGCTCAGCAATGGAGAGGAGGCTTTCCCATTGAGAATAGATTTATTATTATTATTATTATTATTATTAATATCATTATTATTTCAAGGGTAAAATAGAAACACTGAATTTAGATACTGAGCTCAAAAAGAAGAGTGAATTTCCTGACATCTGTGTGTGGAGTGTCTAAGCATCTGTCTTGGGCATCCTAGGTACTTGGATTAGGTACTCCTGAACTGGAAATTCACTAAAGAGGTATTCCAACCTGAGCAGTGGAGCAATCAGAACACACGTGTCCCTTTCATGATTAATTCACAAAGAAAACAGTTACAAAACTCCCCACCCCCTGCCTGATGCTTCACTTTCCCGGCAACACCCTGAACCAGCCCATTTCGGTGGTCACTGCCTGGCCACAGCTTCCTCAGCTTAGGGACTGGATAAGACCGGACTGCCATGTATGCTCTGGTGGGCTCCATGCTCCTGTGGGCGCTCTCTCATTTTGGTTCCAGGATGGTGGCCCACACGGACAGCAGCATTCTCGTGTTCCAGTTTGAGAATGTCAAGTGGCAGTACAGCTCTGACAAAAACAAAGCAAAGAAGAGTAAGGACAAAGAGGAGGAAAGGGACGAGGCCAGTCTTGGGGACGTGCATTCCAAGTCTAGCATTCAAGGGCACAGCCTGAAGGACTCTGTGTCTAGTAAACAGGAATTCTCAAAGTCCCGGGTTCACCTGAAGCAAACCAAGAACCTATCTTCAGGTAAAGCAGCAAAATCAGTGTGATTCTGGGAAATGCCAGGGGGATGAATAGGGCGCATGCACGCGTGTGTGTGTGTGTGTGTGTGTGTGTGTGTGTGTGTGTATGTGTTGAAGGGGAGAGATGAAAAGAATTATTAAGGACATTTAATTAAGTTATTACTTATTATATCCCCAAGAGACAGACCCAAAGTTACTATACACAGAAAAAATGTTCTATACAGAATGTGTTATCCTTAGACTTCTGAGAGAGAAAATGCACCTGAAAATGATAGTTATAAGGAAAGTATATGTGGCTGTGTAGGTGGGGGTACATATACTGTTTATGCTATTCATGACTTCTAAAGAGCAAATCATGTGGGTTATGATATATAAAGCCAGTGTTAAATGTTGTAGGTATGGTGCAGTGGGAGGGGCTGCCTCAGCAGGTCCATGTTGAGGTATCCCTCGCCCCACCGAGGTACCAGCCATACAATGGGTCTGGTATAGAATAGAGTTTATTTGGGGGCATGGGATGGGGGGCATTGAGAAAGGAATAGAGGCAGAGACAAAAAGGGGAGAAGGAGAGAGAGAGAGAGAGAGAGAGAGGTCAGAGAACAAAGAGTCAGAGAGCGCAAAGAGAGGCCAAACTCCTTTTTATAGCAAGCCAGGCCTAGCTGGCTGTTGCTAGGTAACTGCTGGGTGGATCCTAGAAGGACATGCTTACATTCCTCCATTTTAGTTTAATTAAAAAAATGAGAAACTAGAAAGAGGACATGGAGAAGCGGGATCTTTAGCTGCTCCCTGCTGACTTTGGGATGATGTGTGTCTCTGGAAAACCTAAGAAAATGGGGACATTGGTCTGGTCTTAGGAGAATTGGCTGTTTCATTGCTGTCCAGAGACTGTAGGACCATCTGCAGGTAGGAAGGTGCAGGCCCGATAGGAGCATCCTTGAGAGTAGACTAGAACCTCTGTGGGTTGCCTCTCTGGAGCTGTTCTGGATGTATATTTTGAGTAAACGCCTGGACTTAGCAAGATCCTGAAACACACATACATATTAGAGACAGGAAATAAAGTTAAGTAGGTTTGGGGGAAAAAAAAGTTTTCTTAGTCATACATTTGAAACTCTTAGGTCTTGGTGGTTGGGTGAGGGGAGTCCCCAAACCAGGGAACAAGGGAGGAATCCCATCCTCTGGAATAGGCAACAGGTAGAAACTTAGGCTATTGATTGGCAAGTATACTGCCAAATAGGCTGGATGGAGTCTATTTGGTCCATCTGGAGCTTATACATTTACAGAGATAAATTTGTTAACAGCATGAATAGTCTTTGGGTTGAGTTTAGGGAAGACAAAATCCTTTTGTGGAACAAAAGGGGCAAGAGGGGCTTTTTCCCTCTATCTAGAAGACTGAATGTATATTAATTTAGCATAATGAGAAATATTTTAAGTTTACATTTAAAAGACAAACTGGAAAATTTGATGACCTTTTGACTATGATAGTTGATCATACAGACTTAGCATGAGAAACACCTTATGTCTATAGTTAAAAAACAACCAAAGGAAACTTACATTTGTAACTATGATAGTTGACAGTGCAGAGTTAACATGAGAAACATCTTAAGTCTATAGTTAGAAGAGCATCAAAAGGAAACTTAAAATTTGAACTTCTGATTACCAAAGTTGGATCATAGAGTGGCATGTTTTATTAGGATTAGGCTAATTTATAAGAATTCTATTGGTTAATGTTAAGATTTTAAACTCTTGAAGTCTCAATATAGCAGTGGCATAGCAGGGGAGGAAATATGAAGCATTTAGTCACTGGAAACTGAGTTTAGATAAGGAAGAAGCAGAAGGTTACATCTGTGAAAGCTTACATCTGAACTTGTGTGTCCTTTATCGTGAAGCCGGTAAGCAAGGCAAACCTGTCTGTCTTTGGTAAGAGATACGGTAGTCTTAACTACCATATTGACTGATGAGCTAACATGGTAGTGGATTACCTTGTGGGTAAGTAGCTGGTTGTCTGTTTTCTAGCTGCAAGCTGCAGTTAGTTTAGCTGTCAATGTAATCAGAAGTCTTAGAATAATAAATTATAATCTGGATGTCATATATTATTTAAAATGACAGAGGTTAGTCTATAGTCTACCACCTAAACAGTTTCCCCAAGTCCCTGTGGTCTCCACCGCAACTCAGGCAGTCAGTCTGGCCATCGGGTCTAGAAGATGAGAAACTTTTTTCCTGTGGAGGAGGAACATGGGAGAACTGACTCACTTTGTCTTAGGCAATATGAGACATTGAACCCTCCTGTATCTTCTATTTGTCCACAGTTTAGGCTGAGCCCTGGCAATCGAACATCTTTCTCAGTGGCTATCATACCACAATTCAAGTAGAGTCCTTCTTTGTCACTGTGCCCATATCTTCTCAGAGATCTTGGGGAACCACTGTTAGAATTTGGGAGTCTCTGTCATAGTAAGCTTAAATATTTAATGTTATATCTAACAGATTTCCGACAAGATTGAGAGCTAGTTTCTACTAAGCCTATCTGAGTTAGACAGTCTGTTTTTAATTATTTGCATTGTACATTATTTGCATTACAATGAGGTTACATTGTAACTTAATGACAGTAATGACAGTAGCAAAAATAAGGCTAAACGTATTTTTAAAGTAGTGCTCTCTCACCTTTTTCCTGTGGTAAATCTCTAAAGTAGTATTAAACTAAATGATTACAAACCATTTGAAAACCTTATCTGCCCATAACAAAGATGGCAAATAATCATGAGTCTGCCTTCATCCAAGATGGCGCTGAAGCTATAGTGTCATCTGTGGAGGAAAGTCACATGTCTGTTATACCTTGGAATGGAACGGCATTTATCTATAGAAACATGGCTATGTATCATCAGAGAGATGAACATACAAAGAAACAAATAGACATGTTTTGCCTGGTGATCAGGGCATTATGTGCATGTGAAGAAATCTCCCCCCAGTTATGGTTACTGCAGGCAGCCTCTGCCACAGTGCAGCATGGCCTGAGCAACAGGTCTGAGGTTGGTACACGGCTTGACTTGGCTGCTTGTGGATGCAGGGATTCCTTCGCCCACCGCAGCTGGCTTTGAGCTGGTGCAGGCCAGAATAGAAAGAAATCAGAGGTAAAAATTTCCCAGGAAGTAGAAGTTTAAGACTGCCCACTGCAGTAAACAGCTGGTAGTAGCGGCTGGGCAGAGTAGGGACCAGACAGGGAGCAAGAGTGAGTTAAGTCTGAAACAAAATATGGAGGATGCTGTTAGAGTCAAAGGAGCGAGCTATCAAGGAAGAAAGTGGTTTAGAGTGAAGGTAGGAAAAGGGCTGTGCATAGGAAACCTTCCATTTTCCAGACTGCTGGCAAGAGGTTTTTCAAAAGTGTCTAAGTGGTCATTTAGAGTTATTATCTAGTGGGTATTGGGGCCAAATGTAGTGTGTGTTTGGAAGTCTTTAAGACCAGGAGGCGTCCCAGTAGGGAGCCAGGAAGTAGTGGCAAAGACATACCCATTGAATGAGAAGAAAGCAACCTGAGGATAAATATAATAACTTGGTGAGCGAGTAGCCAGGCTAGATTACCAGGTCGACATGCGGCAAACTAGGGGTTGAGCTGTGGGAGAACCATTTACCTAGGCCTAGGATTTTCAAGGAGAGAGAGAGAGAGAGAGAGAGAGAGAGAGAGAGAGAGAGAGAGAGAGAGAGAGAGGCAGGCTCTTGAGAAGAGAGAGATCTCACCCAAGAAAAGAGGTCCTAAGATGAGGAGTTAGTGAGAAGGATCAGTCATGAAGACTGTGGATACTTCCATCTGCAAGGACACCAGAGGGTGGCTACAAACTCAACAGCCCTCCCTTGGGACCAGTGGCCATTTATACTGACCAGTGGGGTAGCTTACCAATTCTTGGGTATTTGGATGGAGAGGACTAGTGGTCTGATGCCTGGAAAGTTCATGCAGTGGTGAAAAATGTGAATCTGTGAGTTTGTAAATCTGAGTCACAGCACCAAATGGCATGTTTTGTAAAGTCAATGGTATGTTTTGTAGAGTGCTACTGCACATTGCTACTGCACATGCCAGTCCATGTTGAAGGCATCCCTTCCCGCACTGAGGTACCAGCCATATGATAGGTCTAGTATAGAATAGAGCTTATTTGGGGACATGAGAAGGGGGGTTGAGAAGGGAGTAGAGGCAGAGAAAGTGAGGGGAGGGGGAGAGAGAGAGAGGGGCCAGCCAGGAACAGTGGGAGAGGCAGAAGAGGAGAGAGGGAGAAAGGGGTCAGAGAGTGAAGAGTGAAGAGAGGCCAAACAGTCCTTTTCATAGCAAGCCAGGCCTATCTGGCTGTTGCTAGGTATTTGTTGGGTGGAGCCTAGAAGGAATGCTGACATGCTAACAGGTTAAACTAGCAAGACTCCTTTCTTCTAACTGTCTCTGTGGCATGAAGTTGGACCCAGGATCTACAGAGAATACCAATAGGTCACCTACAAGCTTATCACACTGCAAGTGACCAGCTAATTTTGGAGAAACTGAGAATTTCAGATAATGCTTAAAGCTTGAAATTCTGTGGGAAAGATCTGTGGAAGTAGAGCTATGACGGTATTCAGACCTTAGAGCCCAGCTACTACCAGTATCAGCAACAAGAATCATACAGCGGTCTCTTGAGTAAAAACCAGTTGAGTTATTGCTGTATCCGCACTACTCAGGTTTAATCAAATTATGTAATGATTGTGGTCTCTTCCTCAATCTTAATCTAATCATGTTTGTAGACATATTTGAACAAGGAAAAGCAAATGCACCACAGAGGGATGAGAGGAAGGAGATGTTAGTAGCTTGGATGATGGTGTAGAAAATCTGGAAGCAAAACTTGAAGCTGAAGACAAGATGAACGGTGACACTTTACTTTTGAATAAGAGCTACAATTTCATACCCCTTCCAGTCTTTCTCGATTAGTTTTATTTTTCAACCCAAACTGCTGCTTCTTTGGGTGTGATATGGTTATGCTTTCTTCAAAGAAAGACTGGTTTCTACTGGTTCATCCTTAGAAGAATCAATTTCTTGTTTCATTACTAACTCATGGCCATGGAGTGAAAGTCTTTATAAGTGTCTCACCTATTTCTTGTCTTTGGCTCCGAACCTGTTTGTTTCCTCTTGTTCTGCATCTATCGGGTTAAAGGCTCAGCAGAAGGAAGAAGAGGTCAGGCTGGTTGGAGAGGATTTTGAGTGTGTGTGGTATGTGTGTCTGTGTGTGTCATGTGTCTGTGTGTATGTATGTGTGCTAAGTGTGTATGTGGTGTCAGTGTGTGAATGTGTGGTGTGTATATGATGTGTGAGTGTGTGAGTGTGGTGTATGAGTGGCGTGCGTCTGTGTGTGTGGTGAGTCTGAGCGTGTGTGGTGTATGTGATGTATATGTGTGAGTGTGTATGTATATGTATGGTGTGTGTGATGTGAGTGTGTGTGTTGTTTCTGTGTGGTGTGTGGTGCATGTGATGAATGTGAAGTAAGGAGATGATGGGGAAGAGTATCAAGTGTGGGATTTTAAGAAATGTTAAGACACTATGGCTAGAATGCCTTTTTGATGTTTCTTGGAAGCTATTGGTAAACACTTCTAATATTTTTAAAATATGTTTTGACTAATAGTGATGTTGCTTTGAAACAAACTCCCTGCACAGACTTGTTTTGAAATGAGTCAAACAATTACACTTTGGTGGTCTACCCTAATCGTGAGCATCCTACATTTGTGCGCGCACACAGCTGTACCTGGATAGTGAGATTCTAGGAATAAAACTGCTGAGCTAAAGGAAAAATACATTTAAAGACTAAAGAATTATTGTCATGGTTGAACATAAAAAAAAAACCCACAGAATCAATTTATACTCCCATTAACATCATGAGTGTCCTCAGCAGGCACAGCAGCTTGGGGACGGATGGCCGAGTTCCTCATGTTGCTTACATGATGAATAAACATGCTATTTGCATTTCCTTCAGGTTGATCATTAACAAATAAAATGTCCATCAGAGTGGACTATGGGGAACAGTTAAACCCAACCCACCACTACTGATATTACACAGCAACCAAGATTTACACCATGAAGATCCATTTAAATATTCACTTGAGATCTAAGCTATATTATCATACAAAACCCACAGAAACACCAAACAACAACAAAAAATCCCCAGAACAATGAAAAAAAAAAGAATCCCATTTTTTTTTTTTAGTTTGGAAGTAGAGGGGAAAATTCTGACAACCTAAGTATCCCAGTTCTTTGTGTTTTTCTAAAACACTGTTCAATTTGCAAAGTAAAGATCAGGGAACATTTGGAGTTTCATCCTTCCCTCCTCTGTCCCTTTAGTGACACTACCTAGTGGCTGAGGGTAACTATATGCTGTGGGTTCAGATTGTTGTTACATTCCAGACCGGGCAACTGGTTTCTCTCTGTCTTCACTGAGTTACTTTTAAAAACAAGGGCCTTGTTTTGCATTTCTGTGAGGTACTGAAGGGATTGGGGAAAAAAAAAAAACCCTGCAAAATGTGAGTGATATAAGAAATCAGTTTACCCAAGAAGACACCTTTGTTAACTTACTGGTCTCAGGTACCTTGACTATGAAGTGGTGATATATAGAAAGGATTCTGGTGAATGGTTCAGATTCATTACTATTTTTTAAAACGTTTTGGGGGACTCTTCTTTAGGAATCTAGTATGAGCCATGCCTCGATAGTTTGCACTAGGCAGGAGTGACATTCTTAGAATGGGGGCCTGATTCTGGGAAACATAATCAAAGCTGGTTAATCAAATGAGAATTGACCTTTGTAGTATGATTATTGTTGACAATGTAGGTATGCTATAAACCTGCAAGACATGTTTTATCGGAGTCATGAATGAGGCGCGAGAATTATCCTCACAGGGACATCTGAACATGCGTAGAACACTGGAATTACATAGGCTTCCTTTAACTGTGACACTCTCAACAATTAGCATAGTCGTTAAGAACAAGCCCTTTCTGCTGTTATCTTCTCTGCTTTCATCTGGGGTGTCTGGCGGCATGCCTTCTGGGCAACAAGACCTCAGTGTATCTTGCAGTTAGAATGGCTTCATCTTTTATGTATAGGTGGTCCCTCCTCTCCACAGAATGCTGACATACTTTTGTTTTGTCTTTGAATGAACAGATGATATGGAAAATTCTGTAGGCGAAGTCAGTCATCCATTGCAAAAGTTCTGGAAAGTCCCTATGACACCTGACCGATTCCTTCTGACTGTCAATGCATTGCAACAAGCCCACAATTCTGAAGACTTTGCCTATCCCCATAGGCCCAGAACTCAAGTCATTGATGCCTGGGGGCCTTCAATTCCATATCCGAGGAAAGTCCTAACTCTCAAAGGAAAATCAGTTCAACACGCAGTCGATCAGCTGCGATCCACCAATCTTCCTACAGATGTGAAACAAACCAATATTCCCCTTGAAATCCAGAAACTTCAGCCCAACTTGAAAAAGTCCTTGCACAGTCCCAGAGTCCAGGCCACTGTACCTCAGCCCAGTCTTATCCGTCCCAAGGTCTCTGACAGCTTAAAGGCTGACGAGCACTTGACCAGTTCAATTGATGGGGCAACGCGCCGTGCAGGCCCCCTGACCAGCATGCAGGTCATTAAACCAAACCGAATGCTCGCTCCTCGAGGCGGCACAGCCACCCTGTCTCTTAAGAAAGAACGGCCTCGTTTCTACACAACCCTTGATCCTCTTAGAATGAACACTGGGTTCATGCTGTTGACTGTGAAGGAGGAAAAAGAATTCGCAGAAGCCAAGATGAAGGAATACCAAGCCAGTGTATCCACTAAAGAGGTCGACCCAGGAAAAGCCAGCAAAGCTGCATGGATTCGTAAGATCAAAGGTCTGCCTATTGATAATTTCATGAAGGAAGGGAAAACAGCAGCCCCCGAACTTGGACAAAATGTGTTTATCTAAACCAGGCTTGGGAAATTACAGCAGCAATTACAGCAAACAGAAAACCAAGTGAGTGTTGGTGTCTAGACCTTTCTTCTTGGGCATTGCTTTGGCAATTCATTCGAACTCTTTCTATGGATCAAAGAGAGGGTAGGGTTACACCAAGACAGCAGGAGACAGGGAGAGGGCGCTGCGTGCATTCCACTTAGTGAGATGTAGGCAAGGTCACTGACCGGTGTCTGTGTGAAGAGGTGGCCATTGGCAGTCAGATGCCACTCATCACTACCAACAGGGTTATTGTTGCTTCCAGAAACTGTTTAACAGTGGCTATCAGGATACTATATAAAAATTTCCTGGTATTTTTGCTGAGACCAAAACTCAGCTTTGGGAAATGATGTGGGGAGCTCAAAAGGCAGACTTGTATTTAGAACACCGTACGAGATTTTACTGGTCAGAACACACTCCATCAGAAGAACACGAAGCGTATTTTCTACCTAACGAGCCATTAATAACAAGTCTATTAAGGCTCCTACTTAAATACTCAGGGGGAGGTGTCAGCGGCAAGGTGGGTAATTTTGAAAAGAGTGGCTGACCAGCTCACTGGTGGATATGCTCACTGAAGGGCTCGGGACCCAAACAAAGAGTATAGTCCCTACACAGAGGCTCAATACCCCAGGCAGACTTTCCCCATCATTACGTTCCATTTCTTGAGGGGGTGGGTAAGGCAGGAGGACTGAGCATCTAGTCAGTTGGTAGTAGGAGGCATCACCCTACTCCAAAAGCAAGCAAAGAAACGTCCCCACCAATCCTCCAAAAACGAAAACAAAAATCCTCCTAACAAGTGGGAAATTCACTTTCTTGTCAAATGTTTTAAAACTTAAAATGTGGTAAGGAATTCAACTTGCATTCATATAAAAAGTGAGAACAACAACAACAACAAAATTCCACACAACCCCACAACACAGGGTGGGTCACCAAAAACATTGTCCAATCAGGTTTGGACATAGGTCATCTGTTCACCTTCACATAAAGATGGGCAATTACCTTGCCTGCTTTCTCTTTTTGGGGAATTTGGTTGATGTTTCTTCATTATTGTAACACTGGGTTTGACTCAGTGCTGGCAAAGAACCAGATAAAACCTGGGGTTCCCTCAATAGAGTCCCTTCAGTTAAGAAAAGGTAGGAGAGACATCGCATAAGCCTTCCAACAGTCTGACATAGTTGAGCAAACAATATCGCTATCATTACAGTTGCAAAGATGGCTTTAAATTCTCTGAATTGTAGGTCTAGGCAAGATCATGCCATTAGCTGGTGACTTAAAACAATAATAAAAACAATGCGTGCCACTTTACTAAACGCTCTGTAAAGCCATCACTGTCCTTCCCACTTTACAGCTGAGGAAGGATGTACATAGAAATTGGCTATATAATTGGTACACAGAGCGCAGATGCACCGTACTGGCCTCTGTTCTTGGTCTAATGGTATGCCCTTTACCGTAGTACCCCCACTGCTTACGCTAGTCTTCTTGTCTTTTTCTTACTCGTTCTTATTTTTATTCCTTTCCAAGGACACATTTATTTCTCAAGTATCTTTAAAATTTAAATCGCAAAAGTAAGACTATACTAAAATGCAATACAAGGTTAAATTATAGAATAAAGCCACGCCCCTCTCAGGGCATCTCCGCTAGTGCTAATGACTCACAATTTGTACTTCAATGGTAGCAAAAATCATTTTCCATTCATAACCCAAGAAACTTCCCTTTAGAACCCACTAAGTTAGCCAACTCATTCCCAAGCATTTTGCTTTTGCTCAGAGGTGCAGCTCCGGCCAGGCTCACGCTTGTTCCGCCCACCTCCGCCTCGGTTCCTACAGAGCCTCTGTGGCTTGGTCCCACCCACATACCCCGCCTCCTCCTGCGCGCGTCGGCCGCGTGGACCCGCTCTTCCCGCCCCGCCCACTATGGATCCCCGCCCTCGCGGCGTGGACCCGCCTATTGCCTTCCGGTCCCGGGGATTGCTCCCTCCCACGAAGCTGCTTCCTGGTGTGCTCGTGACGTTGGCTGCAGAGCCCGCTCACACAGCAGCTGCGTTGTCGTGGCTCCCGGAAGTGGGGGGTGGGTTTGTGCCGGGTCGTCATGTTGTCGCAGGTGAGGGATGGCAGCCGGTCGTCGGTCGCCGGTGCCAGTGCTTGAGTTGGGGACCGGGGTCTTCCCAGTCTCCGGAGGTTGTTGGGTCCGTGTGCCCAACCACTGCCTGAGCTGTAGGAAGGGCAGGCGGGTGGGTAGGAGTGCCGGGCCCGGGCAAATTGTCGCTAGAGGGTTTGTGGGCTCTGAGGGATAGGGTGCACCAGTGACCCAGGAGGCACGGGAGCCTCCTGTTGTGTAGAGGCGGGTCGTCAGGGGAGTGGAGCACACTGGCTGCAGGGATCTCTGGGTTGAGGTCCGGGTAACCCGTCTCCCTATAGCCTACCCGGATGAGGGGGATGGCCTTTAGAACCCGGACACTCACTTGCAGGGCGGTCCTGTAGGGAGAGATTGTCAGAGCCTTGGGTTCCAGAAACTGTTACCACGCTGTACACAGGTAGTCACGATGGTTATCACATTTGTACCCATAGAGATCGATGTAGCCAATTGGCTATCGACTAGAGGTTAGAACACGTAATATATTTTCTTCCTTTAAAATTTTACTGTGAACTCCCATGTAGGTTATATCACATAGGAAGTTTCTTGTCCTGCATTGTCAGGTTGGGGTGTTCGAGGAGATGAGATTTGCAAAGGGCAGCATGGGGGTGGCATGGGTGAAGGGAGAGGTTAGGTTGGGAAAGAACATATTTTGGGATCATAATAACAAAGACGTAGTGACCTACCAAGAGTCTGAGGATGGGCCAACTAGAGAAGTCTACTTTGTGGAAATGTGGAGTAGAGAAAATCCGTTGGTGGTTTCAACTCAGCCCTCTGAAGGTGCAAGGAGGCTGGGGAAAGACAACCATGCCACCTCTTCCTACTCTGAAGTCTGTGACCATGAATTTTCTCGATAAGCCCTTCTGTCTGCTGGGCATTTGACATTTTTATAGTCAGTACCTTCTCTCCCCCAGGCAACCTGTGCATTAAAACTTTTCTGCTGACTTAAACATCTATTCCCTTGGTTTTTTGTTTTTTTTTTTTTTTGTTTGTTTTTTGGGGTTTTTTCTTTTTTTTTTGGTCTGATAATTTTGCTTCTTATTTCACCAAGAAGCAGGACCCCACCCCCAACCCGGACCCACGATTTTCATACCACTCCCCTCCCTGCATCTTTGCTAATCACCCACAGGTCCTTCTGTGCATCTGTGGTACTCCGTTGTTGGGTCGAAGCTGATGCATTAGTTTCACCTTTGCTCACTGGGAAGCGTTCATCAGTTGCACTGTTAGTTGCCTTCCATTTCCCCTCTTTGGAAAAGCTTGTTGGTGTTAGCTCAAAGACATGCTTTAATTTCTTCTATTTTTTTTTCACCTGTCTCCAACTGATTATAACTGTCTTGACTCAGCCTTTCAAGTGCTGGAATTGCAGTCACAAGGGGCCACACTTATACTTTCTATTATCTTAAAAAAGTTAACATCCTCACATGACATCTCAAATATCACCCCGTTCCTTGTTCTTGAAACCCATGTGCATACCTGGGATTCTGTCTCATCAGTTCTAGTTGGGAATTCTTCTCTGTTCCCTGCTGTTCTGTATCTTCTCGTGTTTTTCCATTACTTTATTTATTCACTTTACATCCAGATCTGTTCTTAGGAATTCACAGAAGGGTGTTAGAAACCCAGCAGTCTTTTGGGAGTCATCTTAGGAGCAGCATTCTTCAGGTGTTGGGATCCTCCTGGGAGCACTTTATCCCTCTTCCAGAGTGAGAGGTTTTATATATTAGAACGCTGCTTGAAAGAATAGGAAGAAAATGATAGAACAAGTCCTAGAGGCATGATGGTTGTTATTTAGCCTCAAATAAGAGAAAGCATCGTGAGGAGTCATAGAAACAGGATGCAGTCACATAGTTTTGTGAAGGAGCCAGAAACCATTTTAAGTGTATCCCCAATAGCTTCAGTTTTTCTCCGTGACTCAGGAGAGAGTAGCTGACAATAGATGTTCGTGTTGGGGAGCACCGTCTGCTCCTCTTTGTTCTTTCAGGGCTTAGGCTGGTGTTAACTGATTATTAGATTCTCACAGAGGGTTTTCTTCAGATGATTGGAGTTGGAGTAGAAGGTCTGTAGGTCCCTTTTTTCCTACACGGTGAATTCCTGGTACTTGTAACTCATGTCTTCGCCTTCCATTTTGAGGATTGTGTAGGTTTGTATGTAGTAGGCACACAAGCACTGAGTTTCCTTTTTACCATAGATATTTAATTTCCTAACAGGACAGTAATGATGACACTGAAGATGTCTCACTGTTTGATGCAGAAGAGGAGACGACCAATAGATCAAGAAAATCCAAAATCAGGTACAAGGTTAAGTTGGAGTTCTGTTACTATCTATTCGGTCCAGATCTTGGTGCTTGCTGATGGGATTTGTGTTGACATTTTTTTGATTTTTTTTGTTTTTGTTTTGTTTTGACACAGTCCCACTATGTAGACTTGGCTGGTCCAAAATTCATAGAGATCTTGCCTGTCTTTGCCTCCTTAGTGCTGAGATTAAAGGTGTGTGCTATCATACCCAGCTCCCTGTGTCTCACTTTTTGATATGAAAAACCATCTGACAAAATCAGAGAGAGGGAGAGAGAGAGAGAGAGAGAGAGAGAGAGAGAGAGAGAGAGGTAGGTAGGTATTGGGAAGTTTCAGTACATGGTTGCAGATGACCCATTCCTCCTGGCTAGGCCCGTCTCTTATGGTTTCCCACACCTCAAACACCAGTACTACTGTCTAGGTGGTGGGACGGGTTGCCTGAGCTTCAAGATGAGGCAGGGTAGGTTAGGCATGCTTGTGAGTTATATGCTGTTGATTTGACATATTATGAGGTAGAGGTAACTTGAAATTAGTAGTTGGCATGTAGATCTTGTTCTTTCAAATTAGCAAACCTAGAAATCAGTTATTTGAACAGTGATGTTTTAAAGTCTGTGTTGACTGCTGTTTTCTGAGAATACACATTTCTTTATGTGATTTTTTTTAGGGGACAGGGTTGAGAACTCAAGGCCCTGGGTTCAGTTCTCAGCTTAAAAAAAAAAAGACAAATCACAAAAATAAAGAGGCTATAATTTCTGTAGATACATTTTTGATTTCTTTTGTAAATTTCAGAATTATATCTTGTATATATAAGTAGCACAAAGTTAAATGTACATCTAAATGTATTTTCTGTAAAGAAATAAACTTAAGTAAACATTCTACTTGAATCTTGAAAACTCTGTGCTAAGTGAAGGTGCTGGTCACAGGAGACAAAATATTGCGTGGTTTTACTTAATGGAGTGTCCATAATGGGTGAATCAATAGAGACAGAAGATGATTGGTTACTTAGGACTGAGGGGGTTGGGAAGAAAAGAGGGATGATTGCCAGCGGGGACAGATTTGCTTTTTGGAGTAATAAAACGTTGTTAGATTGTGGTGATGGTCACACCACTGAATATATTTTAAAAATTCAATTTACAAAAACCCATGCATACTTGTATGATGATGCTACATGTACTCCTGGAGGCAAGGACAGGAAGAGTATGAAGTTTAGGGTAGCCTGAGCTACCTAGTGAGACCTTATTTGTCACAAAGGGGCAGGGGGAGAAAAAGGAAGACACAAAACTGTACGGTGACTTTGCCTTAGTGCTTGAAGTGATTTCTCACTCTGGGGCCCTTGTGACGTGATTAGATCATCTAAGCTGGTAAGGTCTGTTTTGATAGTTTCTACTCAATGAGGTGCCAGAGTCAGCTCATGTCATAGATTTTCTTGTGACAGTAGAACCTAGTTTAGTGGTGGGGCTCAAGGGAGAGTAAGCTGTTAGCCTTCTCCTCCCCTTACTCATGGTTATGGGGCTGCTAGCCCTTGCAGTGAGGCGTAACCGTGTTGCTGCGCCTCGACTTTTAGACACCCAGTGGCGTCCTTCTTCCACCTGTTCTTCCGGGTCAGTGCGGTCGTGGTCTATCTCCTCTGCGAGCTGCTCAGCAGCAGCTTCATTGCCTGCATGGTGACAATTATCTTGCTGCTGTCATGCGACTTTTGGGCAGTGAAGGTAGGTCCTGTTTTTATTTTAAAACTGTATTTAATACGAATTCGAATAAGGAATAAATGGAAAGGAACAGGACAGCATTGTGGATTGATGCTAATTCGTCCATCACTTTAGACCTTCTCTGTGTTGAAGTGCGGGGTGCACCTACCTGATCACATGAGCACTGCTCAGTCGTGGTCCCCTGTGCCAGTCTACAGAATATCACTAGCAGCCATAGAATCTACATATTTTATTCTGATGCCATTTATGAATATTCTGGGTATAGTTTCTATGTAAAATTCCAATATAGTTTGCAGATGTTTAAGAAGTATCCTTGTTTGTTTGTTTGTTTGTTTTGTAAAAGCTCCAGGTACTTGGGATCAGTCTTCACAGCAAGGGGCAAGTCTGCCTCCATAGGATATTTTTCAATGTCTGAAGCATTTTTGATGCTTACAAATAGGGTTGGAAGTAAGGGCACATTTGTTTCAGTAGTAAAAATTATACTCTTAAGGAAATAAATATTGGTTAAAATCCCATTCTGAAGATAAGATTCAACTGAAACAGTGACATTAGATAACATCAGACCAATTCAGACAGAAAGAAACTTGGCACTATACGATGAGAAGGACTAGGGCCTAGGATGGGCATGTGCTGTATGCCTGTAATCTTATCACTTGGGAGGCAGGAGCAAAAGGACCACAAACTCAAGGCTAGCATGGTCTACATAGTGAGTTCTACGTTAGCTAGGGCTATGATATGAGACCCTGTACTGGCTAATTTTATGCCAACTTGACACAAGTTATCAGACAGGAGGGAACCTCAGTTGAGAAAATGCCTTCAAAATATTGGTCTGTAGGCAAGACTGTAGGACATTTTCTTTGTTAGTAATTTTATCAGGGAGGACTCAACCCATTATGGGTGTTGCCTTCTCTGGGCAGATAGTCCGGGGTTTTATAAGAAAGCAGGCTGAGCAAGCCATTAGGCAGCACCCCTCCATGGCCTCTGCATAAGTTCCTGCTGCCAGGTTCCTGCCCTGCTTGAGTTCCTGCCCTGACTGCCTTTGAAGATGAACTATGACCTGGACGTGTAAGCAGAATAAACCCTTTCTTCTCCAAGTTGCTTAGGTCATGGTGTTTCATCACAGCAATGGTAACTCCTAACTAAGACAGACCCCATCTTAAAATTAAAACTAGAAAGAAGGAAGAGAAGACCTAGAAAGGAAACACAGATGTGGAGGAAGGACAGGCGTTCTGTCTTAGGAAGAAGAAAGGGTGCTGCTCTGGGCTTGCTTGTTGTTTATCCTATGAGCTGCATGCACCCTGTCTTGGCATGGCCATTTTTGTTTACTCTTTAGTCAGGCCTGGAGTGTAAGGGTTAACTGGTTATTCTGGGGAGAACTGAATTAGTGAAAAAGTACACCAAGATGGTATTTATAATGTTTTAAATAATCGTTTAAAAATGTATGTTCATATTAATCTCTCCCAGAATGTCACAGGTAGACTAATGGTCGGCCTACGTTGGTGGAATCATATCGATGAGGATGGGAAGAGCCACTGGGTGTTTGAGTCCAGAAAGGTAAATTAATAAAGTGTGTGCAGGTTCCTTCTGGGTACTGAAGGGTGGAGGAGTCAACGCTGAGAGCACAGTGCATATCACTTACCCCCTTAGTATGAAGTCAGGCAGCCACCAGAGCACAGTGCATTTGCTGCCTCTGTCTGGAAACAAGGCAGACACAGGCCAGGATCCTGAGAGCAGGGCAAGCTGCCTGTTGGCCTGCTGATGAGTCTTCCTGGTCGCCCTCAGCTCTGTTGCCTTTGCTGGGCATCATCTTGGATCTGTCTGTGTTCAGCAGACACTTCCTCCTGTATTTTTTTCTGTCTTTGCCCCCATGGTCATTTCCTATTAGGGAGAAGATTGCAGCTGTGTACAGGGTCAGAGTGATTGTCTGTTCTTTAAGCCGGTGCCCTCGTAACTGGGGAACCTGCTTGTTTTGGATCACCCTGCTTCCTAATAGTGAACGGTTCACTTTCTTGTGGAATTTTCTTTTGGAGACAGATAAGAATCTTGGCAGTACTACCAGTTAAATGGTTTGCCCACTGCTTAGAAGAACCTTTCCGAGTAATACTTCCCAGAAAGCGACATTGTGCTCACTGAGCTTGTATTCCAGTCATCAAATCTGCCTCGGAAATAAACTCATTTCCTTGTCAATACCTGGGTTTTGCAGGGACATGCAGTCTCGGAGATGACTCTGCTTTCTGTAACTCTCACCTTTCTTAGAATGAACGGCACTAGTGCAAGAAGAATTGAGTTTCATGGCTGTGAAAGGCCTTGTCTTCCTGTGAACATGCAAAATTCTTGAGCCAAAACAAAGTCTAATAATTCATTTATTAAGGTTGTTTAGTGGCAGAGCCACTAACTTGTGTATTTGGTGACCCTAACTTGGGTCACCTCTATTAAATTTTGAATTTAAGTGCCATGTGTTCTCTGTTTAAAAAGTGATTTTTACTGATAAATCTGACATCAGTGGTTGAAATGATGCTTGTATTGTTTGCTTTTGTAGTCAACTCCTCAAGACAACAAAACCATTTCTGAGGCCGAGTCAAGAATCTTTTGGTTAGGACTCATTGCCTGTCCAGTCCTATGGGTGATCTTTGCCTTTAGTGCCCTCTTTTCCTTCAGAGTGAAGTGGCTGGTGAGTATCAGCGTTCAAGGATAACTTGTTAGTCATCATCTGACCCATCCATCTGGCCTGTACTGACTGGGCAGCTTTGTCTTGTATTTTTGAGTTCCAGTCTTCAACTCTGTTTTCCCCTGACTATGGGCCACACGCCAGCTTCCCTGGTATCAGTGGTGGTTGTGGTCTTTTAAGGAAACTGGTTGGTAAGATCTTCTGCTTGGTTATTTTGCTAGTAAATCACCCCAGACCACAGGAGCTTAGAACAACTGTCAGCTGTGTGCTGGCTTCATGGTGATTGGGTCAGGGCAACCCATGGGGTGTCCAGCTCACCGTCTGAGTCGCCTTGTGAACTCATTGTCACTGTTGCTGGTGCTCACTGGGGTCTTCTGGACTCAGGAGGATGTGGAAGAGCATGAGAGACAGAAATACTATTCCCGCTGTGTTTGAAACTTGCAGTTGTCACCTGAGCCAAACCGAGTCTCGCCTCTGTAATAGTTGAGTTTGCTGTATTTGACACTCACAGGCTCCATGCATTGTACCCTAACTGGATTCCCGCTCCCCAGGCGTTAGTGTCTCCTGTCCCTGTTTTGCTGTGACATCTTGGTTTTGTGTGTGTACACTCATATTTTCCTGTTACGGTGTGGTAGTTTTGTTTGTTTTTACTTTGTAATCATCTCTATATACTTGTATCTAATCTTTCGCAAATTAGACGATGTCTTCGGTGTTTATGGGTTTCTGCCGTATAGTGGAGACAGCATTTTGACTTGTGGTTTTAATTTAGGCATAGTACTTTTCTTTTATCACTCCGAGTACTAAACTTGGGTGTTTTTACTGACTTAAAGTGGTGGTTCTCAACTTTCTCAATACCGTGACCCTTTCATACAGTTCCTCATATTGTGGTGAGCCCCAACTTTAAAATTATTTCCATTGCTATTTCATAACCAGAAGTTTGCTACTGTTATGAATCATAATATAAATATCTGCTATGCAGCCCTCAAAGGAGTTGAGACCCACAGGTTGAGAACCACTTACTTAAAGACTTGATGTAGATGAAAAGAAACACTCCTGTCCCTGTGATAGTCATTAGTTTATTTCTCTTGGAGCTTCTTGCAGAGTGGCACCAGACTGGTTCTTTCTCTGAGCAGCAGCTCTTCTCTGTGTTTACTGGCTGTCTTAGTTAGGGTTTTATTGCTGTGAAGAGATACTATAACCAAGGCAACTTCTAAAGAATAGCATTTGGTTGGGGCTGGCTTATAGATTCAGAGGTTTAGTCCATTATCATCAAGGTGGGAAGCATGACAGTGTCCAGGTAGACATGGTGCTGGTGGAGCTGAGAGTTCTACATCTTGATCCAAAGGCAGCCAGGAGAAGACTACTGTCTTCTAGGAAGCTAGGAGGAGGGTCTCCAAGCTCACTCCCAAAGTGACACACTTCCTCCAACAAGGCCACACTTCCTAGTGGTACCACTCCCTGGGCCAAGCATATTCAAACCACCACACTGGTTTATTTGTTTTTCTTAAAAATCTTCTTGTGGGACAGGATGACAGCTCAGGCGGTAAAGTGCTTGCTACTCAAGCATGGGGACTTGAGTTCAGTCCTGAGCGACCCATAAAAGGCTGGTGCAGCAGTGCATATCTGTAATCCCAGTACTGGGGAGACAGAGACAAGAGGGTCAATCCTGCAGGCTTACTGCCCCACCAGTTTAGACAACTTGGCAAATTCTGGATTCAGTGAGAGGCTCTGTTTAGAATCAGGAGGAGAATGGGTAGGAAAATACCCATCGTTGACCTGAGCCTTTACATGCATGTGTGTGTACCCACACACATGCCTACAGACACATGAACATGAGCATACAGGCACTACACACACATGTGCACACACATACACAAATAGAATTATAAACATCTTAAAAGCCTACTTGTTGCCTTTCAAGGAGAGGGAGGTTATGATGTGTGACTTCACTGTCCATCTTCAACTTAGAAATTCATTTTAAAGCCGGGTGGTGGTGGCGCACGCCTTTAATCCCAGCACTTGGGAGGCAGAGGCAGGCGGATTTCTGAGTTCGAGGCCAGCCTGGTCTACAGAGTGAGTTCCAGGACAGGACAGCCAGAGCTACACAGAGAAACCCTGTCTCGAAAAACAAAAAAAAAAAAAAAAGAAAAGAAATTCATTTTAAGGTTTATCTTCATTTAATATCGTGCTTCAGCAGGATCCGTGCTCTATCGGTACGTGGATTTGCCCCATGGCATGCTGGCACATAATGCCCAAGAGCATCCCAGTGTGCACTTGGGAAGTTGCTGGAGGCCACGGAAGTAGACATGAGGTTTTGCATTTACTTAGGCATCTGGCAACTGTCTTTGATCTCCTGTGTGTTTCCACGAACTGTAAGATGAGAACAGAGAGTGTGAGCTCTGCTTCTGTTTGGTTTTCATTTTAATAAAGTTCTTTCAGACTGCTCTTAAAACACATAAGCTAGTCAGTCATCTTCCAGTGTTTCCCACCTTGGCCGGTTATTTCCAGGTTTATATATACATGTTTTCTTTTTCTTTTTATTTAAGTTACTGGCTTATGTTCCTTGTATAGTGATAAGTTTCATAAATATATTTTAATTGAAATCTTCTTGTATTTGAGAGATTCTTTCTTCAAGTCCTCTTGGATGCCTCCCTCCTTCCTTTTATCCCCTTTACTAGAATTTTAACCAATTCTTTAGTTAAACATTTAAATTTTGCTTAAAACTGGTCATTCAGCTTGCCATGGGTCAAGGGGAGAATGATTTGGGAATCAGCGTCCTGTCTCGCTGATTTGGTTTTCACAGAGGTGTTTCCTGTATGGACTTGTTGCCAGTAGGACTGTAGAGCAGGGCAGGCAGGCTGTGGATTTCAGGCTTGTTCGGCACACATCTGTTCTTGCACACTGCTATTAAAGCACAGCTTGGTCTTTTTGCATGTGGCCTACAGCTACTTTGGGATTAAAAGTGGTAGAATTGAGAAACAGTAGAATTGAGTAACAGACCTTGATTTTTGGCCCATGGGGTCTAAACTGTTGTGTTGTTGACAGAAGTTGTTTGCTGATTTTTGTAGAGTATTTAATTGTAGGACATCAATTTGTCAGTTGATTATTCTTTTTAAATTATGTTTAAGAGTGGACATGAGTCTTCTGTCTCCTCTGAGTTCTAGGTGTCTGGGGTGACCCCAAAGTCAAGCAGCTTTGCACAGTACATTCCTTCTGCTCTGAGAGAGCAGCCTGTTCCTTTCCCATGAGCCAGCTGACATGTGCTCTCTCAGTGTGCTGCATAGATCTCTCTGAGAGAGACTATGAGGCTGACTATGGATATTGTAGTTAGTGTTTGTTCCCTACAGTTTCAGGCATTTAGAACACATGGTTGCCAGTTGGTGGCACTGTTTGGCAAGGGCTTTCCTGACCAGATGATAGAGTTGTGGCTGTGCCAGAATAAGTGTGTCACTGGATACAGGCCTGGAGAGCTTAGGGCCTCACCCTACTCCCAGTTTGCTCTCTGCTCTGGGCTTGCGGTTTGGGGTATGAGCCCTCAGCATGTGCTACAGCTGCCATGCCTTCCTGAGCTCCTGCCTCGCCATCACCAACTCCAACCCTCTAGAACCATAAACCAAGATAAACACTTCCTTCTGTCTGCTGTCTTGGCCGTCATGCTTTATCACAGCAGCAGAAATGCAGCTACAAGTATGGATGGAAATGGCGACTCCTGGTGAAGATCAGTGCCTTGTACAGAGCAGCATCTGAGAGGTGTCCTCTGCAGGCTGAGGAGTGTCATTGGTCTGACCTCTGACCTGCGGCACTTCCTTTTATCACCATAGTCTACCTGGTCTCATTTAACGAGTAGAGACAAGTCGGTTTGGGGCTGCTAACTATTGCTTGTGTCCCCTCTCCTAGGCTGTGGTGATCATGGGTGTGGTGCTGCAGGGTGCCAACCTGTATGGCTACATCCGGTGTAAAGTGGGCAACAGGAAGAACTTAACCAGCATGGCCACGTCGTACCTTGGAAAGCAGTTTCTGAGACAAGTAGGTGTTCTCTAGATGTGGTCTGTGACTGACAGAGTGATGTCTGACTCTTGTACAGTTTACTGTTTTTCAAATGCTTGTTTTAAATCACTTTTAACGTATGGACGTTTTGCCTGTATGTCTGTAAACCACATGTGGTCAATGCCCACAGAGGCTAGAAGACAGCATTGATTGGATGTCCTTGAACTGGCATTTCAGACAGCTGTGAGCTGCCATGTGGGTGCTGGGAATCCAACACTGTCTCCTCTGGAAGATCGACTAGTACTCTTAACTGCTGAGCTGTCTCTCCAGTCCACCAAATGCTTTGTGGCTCTTTAAGTCCCTCAGTTATCTAAGCATGAGTCAATGGCAGAGATATTTTACTTGCTCTTTGGAGGCTTTTAGGACATCCCAGAAATTAGTTCTTGAATTACTGTGAAACCAAGAGAAATAAACTATTATTGGGAATCACTCATTTTCACAGATTATCTCAAGTTCAGCTGCTTTTTCATTAATGATGGTTGCTTTAAATGAAAGGTCTTGAAGAATGTATATTGCATAGTTTCAAGGTTTATAAGCACAAATAAATTAAGAAGTCAGACCTTATTAGTGTTGCCTTAAAGTACTCTCCCTGCTCAGAACACAAGGTTTGTTTGTTTGTTTATTTTATTTGGGGTGTGTATGAGTGTTCTGCTTGGCATGTCTGTGTACCATATTGTGCCTGGTGTCCACAGAAGCTAGGAGGGGGCATCCAGGAGAATCCTCTCAGACTAGAGCTGTAGATGGTTGTGAACAACCATACAGGTGCTAGGAATTGAACCATGGTCCTCTGTAGGGGCAGCCAGTGTTTTAACCCATTGAGTCCTCTTTCCAGCCCCACAGAGTTTATTTTACAGTTCTTCAATACGATGGTTGAAATTAAGGTTTTCAGTGGGATAATGAAGCAGTTATGGTTTCAAGTTTGTTTAAATGTCTTGGGAAAATCCACTAGGTTTGTACGTGAATACCCTCAGTGAGGTTTAGTGTAGTGACACTATTAGAAAGGACAGTGGACCTCAGATTCCACCCGAGAGGTTTCTTACTCAGCAGATGTGGGGATGGTGTCATGGTTAGCATTTCTAACAAATCGATGTCCAAGCATCACAGTGAGTAACAAAATTCCTGGGAAGTGAAGCGCCTTGCTCAGGTGTGCAGATCCCAGTGGCCACCTGTGCTCTGTGTTATTGTTCATTTCACTTCCCAATTTCTTGTTATAGATGGTGAGAAGTAGGGAGAACAAATAGTCTTTTTAAATTTCTCTTGTTTATTGTTGTGTGTGTGTGTGTGTATGTGTGTGTGTGTGTGTGTGTGTATATATATATATATATATATATATACACACACACACATATATACAGGGTGTATGTGTGTGGGCATGTATGTGCAAGAGCATGCATATGGAGGTCAGAGGATAACTTCAGTTCTCTCCTTCCCCCATGTGCGTCATGGAGCTCAAGCTTAGATCATCCAGTTTGGTGTCGTACGAGGCACCTTACATGCTGAACCACCTTAGGGGGACATGATTTTCACTGTTGGATTTTTACATGGCTAACGCTATGGTCCACTTGTGTATGCTTTAGTATTGTGGGATTTTCTTTTTGTTTGTTTTTGTTTGTTTGTTTTTGAGACATTGTCTCACTATGTACCCTTGGATGGCCTGGACCTTGCTATGTAGACCAGGCTGGCCTTGAACCTCATGAGATCCACCTGCTTCTACTTCCTGAGATTAGAGGTGTGTGTCAGCATATCTGGCTGTGTGGGACTTGGCTATTGAACCTTGGGGCTGCTATAATATTAATGTTTTATCTTTACTTAATATGACAAGCTGGACATCTGAGTGGAAGATGGAATCCACAAGTTTTCTTCCACATTGTGTCTATTTTTAAGCATGAAAATTAATAATAATAAGGTATTGAAAACAATGTAATGAAGGAGCTGGCATGTTGATAAATTCAGTGTTCTTTGGCCTGGTGCTGTGAATCCCAGGTATGTGACGTGAGATAGCATTGACATTAACGAGTATTTTTTTTCTCTGATGTAGCACACTGGAGATGATCAGACTTCGTGAGTAAGATGAAGACTGTGTCATGGACTCTGGGAGCGACGGACAAGATTCTTGGTGTCTAGAGCTCAGTCTGTTGCAGCGTGGGGTGTTGTGTTTGTTACTTAAAAGCTTATTTAAAAGAAGGAAACCACATGGGGCTGAGAAACAGTGTGTTTTCTGGAAACAGTGTCAGAGTGTGCGTTGAGTGTATGTCTGTATAGACAGTCCTATAACAGCAATAAGTCTCAAATCCGTGTGTCCTTCACATGTGTAAGGGACCTTTGCATTTTCATCCATAGACTGTAGGAAGAGAGGGTCAGTCTGCCTCAAATATCTGTGTTTGCATAGCATTCTTGCATATTGTTTTTTTGAGGTAAGTTTTGATTCAGTGGTAAGGGTGAACATGTTGGTTTATGTATGAATTAGAAACAGTTATTAATTTTAATGTGTTCTTTTTGGTAAAGTTCCTTATCTTAGACCTGTTTAAGCAAGTAAAAGCTAAATTTGGGCACTAAGGTTAAGTGATTTTTAAATTTTGTATTTACTTGGTGATAAGTCATTCCCTCAAGGTCCATTTGACATGAGTGGATCTTCGTAGCTTTGGATATACGGGGGCTGCGTTGCTGTGTGTGTTGTGGCCATAGATCACTCTGGGACCATCTGAAATCTCTGAGTGGTCTTTGCATTAAGTTAATGAAATATTACCTTTTAATAAGAATATTATTCTTGTGTAATAATGAGAGTAATTGCTTAAGTACTCGGCATAATAAATGCCTTTAAAACATTGTATGAATTTATTTTTTTCTTGTTATTATGGGAATATTGTAAATTACATATTTGTATTAAGGTTATTTCCTAAGACAAAGCAATATACTATAGACTAAACCAAATGTAAACTGTTGTAGGCAACTGAATTCTTTTGTAGTAACTGTAAATTTTGTTGGAATCTTTAGATTATGCTGTGAATACATTTGTCCATTGTTGGCACATTTTAAATGTCTTGTTTATTGAGTACGGGTCTTCATTAGCGTGTAGCTTGGCAGGTGTATAACTTTATATAAAGCTGCGGTTTACAAAGCATTAGATGTGTTTAGTCACAGTGCTGTGACAGCTTCGAGGCCACACAACCACAGGAGCATCTGTCGAATCGGAAGCGGGTCGAGGCTGGGGAAGAAAGGCGTGCTCTGAAGTCCTCCTCTTCCTTTGGATGAGTTTATTAAGTGCTTGTTTGCCGTCAGACTTCCCTCCATCTGTCACTCCACCTGACGAGGATGGCTGTACTTACTAAAGATCAGTTTTTATTTGATCAGAAAGATCGAAATCTTGAGGATTGGGAGGCTAATAGCATCTGTTGGGAGTAACCATGTTTTTGAGCCTGAGATTCTAAACTAGTAGTAATACTAGTAAACTAGGATTTACTTTTGGACTATGCAGGATGAAGCACTTGCCCCTCTTAAGGGTTTTCTTTTTACTTTATATCTTGGTCACAACCACCTCCCCCTTCCTCCTCTCTTCCCAGTCCCATTCTTACAAATCCCTCCCCACACAGTCCTCTCTCCTTCTCTTCAGAGAAGGGGAGGCCCTCTTGGGTACCACCGTGGGACATCTAGTTCTAGCAGGACTAGGCACATCCCCTCCCACTGAGGTCCAACCAGAGAGTCCAGGTAGGGGGAAGGGATCCAATGGGAAGGAACTGAGACAATCCCCACTCCACTTGTTAGGGGACCCACAAGAACACCAAATTGCACATTTGCTACAAATGTGTAGGGTCTAGGTCCAGCTCCTGCATGCTCCCTGGTTGGTGTCCCAGGTTCTGTGAGTCCCCGTGGTCCCAGGTTAGTTGACTCTGTGGGCCTTCTTGTGTCCTTGACCCCTCCTTCTTGCTCACTTCTATCCCCCACTCTTCCACAAGACTCCCTGGACTCTGCCTGATGTTTGGCTGTGGCTCTCTGCATCTTCCTCCATCTGCTGCTGGGTGAAGTCTCTCGGGATTCGATTATGCTAGGTTTCTGTCTGCAAGCATAGCAGAGTATCATTAATAGTGTTAGGCTGTCTCTCTCACATGGAATCGGTCTCCAGTTGGGGCAGTCGTTAGTTGAGTGTTCCCTCAGTCTCTACTTCATCTCTACCCTTGCACATTTTATAGGCAAGACAAATTTGGGGTTGAAGGTTTTGTGGGTGGATTGATGTCCCCCTGCCTCCCTCTCTGGAAGTCCTGCCTGGCTACAGGAGGTGGTCACTCAGCCTCTCTATCCCCCTCTGGTAGGAACCTCATCTAGGGTCGCTCCATAGACTCCCCATATCCTCTCCAGTCCCAGGCCTCCAGTTAGTTCCCAGAGATGCCCCCTGCCCCCAACACACACACTATTTCGTTTCCCCCTCTGAGTTTTTTTCCTTCCCAGTGAGAACATAGCAACCAATTTCTACATTTGATCAGTGAGACTTGGTGTGGCCATATGACCAGGTTCTGGCTGGTGGGCCGCACTACTAGAATGGCTCAGACATCCTTATCCCCTCCTCATTTTCATCCTTCTGTTGATGTTTGGAGAATTCCTTCCCTGGGGAGTTGGAAGCAGATGTCTACCCCCTCCTTAGAAGGTCCCAGTGGCGAACTAAAGGGTGATTCCACCAGAGTTCATTGTGATGAACAGTGTGTTTCTTGGCTTCCCTACACTGCATGCTAAACAAGCTGCTGAGCTCACACACCACATGACAGTTGAGAAAGGGTCTGAGAGAGGTTGCTGGTGAGTGGTGGTTTCTTTGTACTGTCCCCATCAGCCTGGATCAGGTGGCTGGATTGGATGCCACCACAGAAATGAGAGCATGGCTGTATCCTTCGGCCCCCAGTGTCTGCTCCTTGACTCACGTGGGAATAGAGGTGTGCATAGAAGTGAAGGCACACTGACTCCATCACAGATATGCCCTTTATTTTAACCACTCATCCTCTTAGTGTTTAGTGATGGTCCCTATAACCTCAAGAGGGAGGAAGGAAAGAACCGTTATGTACCATGTAACTTCCTGCTATGGATTTATAACCAAGGCTAAGCAGAGCAAAACAATCACCAATCTCTACTTGTGGTAGACACACTCTGCTTACCAGGGACTCTATTTGTTGTTTCCCAGGCCCCTTGATTAGTTGAGGTTGTATCTTTGTGGCTAATGAGATTGGGGTGAAAGGGCTGGCTATGTAACCGATTCTCCAGTCTCTTGTTCCATATTGTAGCATCTAGTAGTGCTCAAGGTGGTGGGGACTCAGGCAGCTGTGGAGACTGGGCAACAGAGTCCCTCTGCCTGGTTCAATGGGGCCAGACTGCTAGCAAGGTAAAAACAAAAACAAAAACAAAAACAAAACCACCAAACCTGTATAGATTGAACTTGTTGGCTTCCTGGTTAATTGGTTACTCTAGTGCAGCAAGCACTGCGTGGCAGAACTGCCTGCTTATCCAGCACGGCTGCACAGCCAATAGACCATAATTGGTATTTATTGTATTTATTTGGTGTTTGCATGTGCACCTGTGGAGGTCACAAGGACATCTTGCAGGAGCTGGTTCTGTCCTTGTATACACCCCGTGTATATAGTGGACCAAACTCAAACCATCAGACCTTTGTCTACCTTTATCTACTGAGCTAACTCACTGGCCCTGGAAAACATTTTCTAAAAAGTCTCAGCTCAGCAACTTTTCATGTTTGATGCCATTTCCTATTCCAAAGAAGTTGGATTCCTTGCCCCTACGGCAAGGTCACTAGGTGGGGCCATAAGGACTTTTGATTGCTGCTAAGTGTCCCATCTAAGTTGACAAGAAGCTTTGCACCTCCACCCTATCGTCAGATATGGGACCATGCCACCAGGACTCAGATTCTCAAGAGAAATAGAGAATTAATATGAAATCTGACTTTTAAATAAATATAAATTAAATTTAAAAGGGAGAAAAAACATATATGAAACCAAATTAAATATACTCACAGGCCATATACAGCCGAGCTAACTTTGGGGATAGTGTGATAATCTTCACACTAGTGGGACTCCCCCTGTGCCAAAGCCTAGCGGCACTAATACAGCAGACTAGCTCCTCTGAAAGCTTGCTTGGAGGTTCTGGAACCCTGTCAGCCCTTTCCACCAGTTTTCAAACAGCTTCCTGGGTTTCTTGAAAGGAGAGAGAAACCAGAATCTATCCTGAAGATGCTGACGGTCACCTGAGACTTTTAAAAAGGACCACAGACCTATGGAAAACATCAATAGCCAGTGTGCCTGAGTGAAGAATGGAGAAATAGTCAAAACAATCAAACCCAGCTCAATGAATCAATAGAGTTGATAGTCTTTGCTTGCCTGGTAAGAGCAAGAGAGAAGACTATGATTAAAGTTAGAAACAAAAGGGGGGATGTCTCTGCTGACAGTACTGAGCTGCGGCCATCACCGAGTACATCTGGATGGAGTCTGGAGCTCTGGCATCTGCCTAGGTGTTTGTTATCCTGCCCCATGACTAACCTAGTGCTTTCCTCAGCCCACGTCCCGTGAACCGTTCCTTCCACTCAGCATCGTTAGCAGCAGGGGCTGTCGTATTAAGCAATGAAGACGATCCACATCTCCATCTGGGTAAAACTCTTTGCAAATCATCAGAGTCTTACAGTGAGGCAGGAGGCTGAGTCATTCGTATTTCCACCTGTCCCACAGGAATAGTTCCTGAGGATAAAACAAGAGGCTCTCAGCCCACAGTGATCACTTGGTCATATAAGTAGAATGGGAAACTGTTCCTTAGGTGGCTAGAGGCCAGAGCTCAGGAAATCCAACCCCTAGGTGAGTGGCTCGCCTTAGGTTCGAGTTCTAGCCCAGGATAAAGCGCAGAGGCTCTGAATGGAGCAAAACAGTTATGGGAAAGGATGCAAATCTCAGTTCTTAGTTTGCTTAAAACAAGTTAGGGATGGTAAAAAGTACACAAAACACGCAACTAAGTTATGAAGTGGGCAGCCCTCAGGATGAGCAGAGGTCCGGCATGCTCCACTGTTAACACAAGTGCTTGTTCTGGAAAAAGCTGAAGAAAACAGGAAGAAAGATTGGTTGTGAAGTTTATGCTGACTGGAGGTATCCTTAACACTCCCCTGATTTCGCAGAAGGTCAGAAGTATGTGTGGCGTGGTGTGGACGGTTGGCAGGAGGCACTCTGACTTGATTTTTTTTCTTTTAAAAGTTCAATGGTCCCTGTAAAGGTTTTGAGAGATCCAAGATATGAGCTGGTAGTTTACTATAGTTGTTTGTTCCTAATTATTTTTATAGTTGAAACACATCCTGCTCTCTGTTCTGTTCCCTGAAAGCAGTTAAAACTTGGTAATATTTTTGCAGCTTTTTAATTATTAAATTATTTTATTTATTTACATTCTATGGACATATCACCCTGAGTGTGCTGGAGTCTTTGCAGTTTTAAATAGCTCTAGGATGATTCCTTTCACTGCGGGTTGGTCTCTCTTTGTTTAACTCGCATTTGGTCCACTAGATGGCAGTATACCAACGTATGTTGTATATGGAACTGCCGAGGGTTCTTCAGCTGCTGATTGCTAGGTCTTCCTGGGAAATGGTGGAGTTCTAGTTTGTCTTCAAATGATGCAGGGCTAAATTCGTTCCTCTTGTTGCTCAGTTAATTGAAATCCTTGTTAATGGATGGATAGATGCTGAGTGACTAGTGTCACAGTGACAAAGTACCTGCTTGGGTAAGTACAGCAAAGCACCTGTCACTTAGCGCATGACTAGTGAGGTGCTTCAGAGACTCGGGAACCTGTATGGCTTGTGTCTTCCCTGATATTGCCAAGATCCCAGGGTTATGTGAGTAGAGACGGGTGAAGCTGGAGAGACGGGTGAAGCTGGGACTCCCACAGGTGAGTAGTGTGGGAAGTGAAGGAAGAGCTGGCGTGGAGGTCAGTGGGTCACCACCAAGCAGAAGGTAACCTTGTCACTGAACCATGGCTACAGAGTTCAGGACGTCTCAGTTATCCAAACAGAAAATAAATGGTGTCTGTAGCAAAAGTGTTAAGAAAGATGTCACGTGCTAAGGGGCAAGAAGACAAGCAGACGGAAATGTGGGCTTCCTATTTCCAGCTGTGTGTTCATGAGCAAAACAACCTCTCTGATTCCTCTCACAGTGACTCCAGGAGGGAGATAGCTATTTACATTCACAGGTGTAGAGACTGCAGTGATGGATCCAAGGTCTCGAAACAACTAGATTAGATGGATTTAAGATTCGGATCTAAACAGTCTGCCCTAGGTTAACAACGTAAAGTCCTACATACAAGGTCTCCTTAACCTATAGCACCTAGGGCCTGCCTGTGCAATCTCCTCACATTAGAGTTCCCCAGAGAGACGTGCAAACACAAAGAGGTTTAGATCAAGGGTTTGACTTTAGTGATAATGGAAGCTGGCAAATTCCAAACCTGTAGGGCAGGTGATAGGCCAGCCTTGGGAGCTGCCTGTTGCAGCCTCAAGGACAGCTCTTCCTCAGGAAAATAAGTCTCTTGCTTTCAAGGCCTTCAGCTGGCCAGACCTACCCATATAAATGGGCTAACTTCTTTTTTAGACAGACTGTCATTCTGTAACCCAGGCTGGCATTGAATTTGTGACAATCCTGCCTCAGCCTCTCAAGTTCCAGGATTTTCTAGGATTATAGGTATGAGGTACTATACCAAGCAGGGTATATAATCTCTTTGATGATGTTAGCTCTATCTACATAATACCTCCACAGTAATACCCAATATTATTTGATTAGCCATCTGCTATTGCCACATTGACACAGAAACAGCACACCCTTCCGGTGTCTGTGGACACTGACAGCAGGGGTCTCCCTTGTCATCTGCATCAGTGCGTCGGCAGTGCACCTGTTGGTATTCAGCAAACAGTAGGAGTGTGCTAGCCCATTCCAGCCTTCTCATGTTCTCACCTGTAGACATGAGCTAGGCACAGAGGCTCAGTGTGTCTAACTCATGCATTGCTTTCTCTGAGGCTCCCTCCATAGCACAGTGGAAGGACTTGTATGGAAGCAGGTGGGTTTCATCTTTGAGCATCCTTGTCTCGTGGTAAAAGCATGAAGGCTTCAAACAACAGAACTAACCTAGGCTAGATCAGCGTGTGTGGTTGTGGATCTGAGAGTACCCGTAGCCATGGTGTTAACCCTTTGATGCCAGGCTGTCCTTTCTGAGACAGCAGATAGGGTTGTGGATAGCACCCACGTGGGGTGGAATTATCCCTTGGACAACCTTTTGTTTTAGTGTTCCATTGTTATGACCAAGAGGCACTATGACCAAGGTAGTTCTTAGAAAGCATTTGATTGGGGGCTTGCTTACAATTTCAGAGGATTAGTTCATAATGATTATTGAAGGAAGCAGACAGACATGGTGCTAGTCTGAGCTTTATATACTGATTCAAGGCAGGGAGAGAGAGAGAGAGAGAGAGAGAGAGAGAGAGAGAGAGAGAGAGAGAGAGAGAGAGAGAGAACGAACATATATGGGGGTCAGAGGACCACTGCCAGGAGTCAGTTCTCTTCTTCTGCCCTGTGGGCTCCATTGAGTGTCAGGTGTCTTTATCCACTGAGCTATATTGCTTGCCCTGGGTGTCTCAAGTAAATTATTTTTTTTAAAAAAAGTAGCCAAATTTGTGGACTTTTTCTTCTGACTTAACTTTTCAGTATTAATTTAAAACATTTTCCTAGATAGTTATGATACGCTACATTTCTTCCAAGTTACAAAATGTTGCTTTTCTTATTCAGCTTTGAAAATAGTCTAGGGTGTATTTACACACTGTATGAAGCAAGAGTCACATCTTCCCTTTCCCTGTGCACAGTTTGCTCAGCACCTGGAGTCAATAGTGGATATTGCTAATATCTGAAATCATTCTGGTAAATTCTCAGTGTGTATGGGCCGTTTTTTCTTAATTGTTTAGAGGGAAGGTATTTTTATATATTCTAAATGTTAATTCTTTGCTGTTGGTACCCATTGCAGATATCACTCTGAGCTACTGATGAACACTGAGGTTATCAGTCTTGTATAGTTTTTTTTTAATCTGTCATATCTGAGAATCTCTTACCCAAGACTATATTTTCCTACATCATACCTGAAAGCTTCAAACTTGTGCCTGTAAACTTACCTGAACTGACTTGCCTTGGATAACAGGATATGAAGTATGGCACACATACAATGAATGTACAGTTTATCCTCTTGGGTTCCTCACCTGCAACATGAGAGGTACTTGCCCCAGGTGGCCAGCGCTCCTTACAGTTTAGCTCAGAATGAGAGATGCTTAGTGTTGGCACTGCACTGTACACCTTCTGGAGTGCTGGAGCACTCCAGAAGCAAAGCAGGTAGAATCTCTGTGAGTCTGAGGCTGGCCTGTTCTACATATGAGTTCCAGGACAGTTAAGGCTACCTAGAGAGACCCTATCTTATCTCTAATAAGTTAATATAAGAGACACCTATCGTGGACCTATATCTAACTTGAAATATGATACAGCTGCTTTTCTCCTCCTCAATCCTCTTTTCTCTCTTCTCTTCTCTTCTCTTCTCTTCTCTTCTCTTCTCTTCTCTT
>NW_021605000.1:282667-285634 GCF_004785775.1 Grammomys surdaster
CCTCTCTCTCTCTCTCTCTCTCTGCCTTTCTCTGTCTCTATTCCCTCAACTCGCCTCCCCATGCACTGAATATACTCTATTCTATACCATACCATCGTGTGGCTGGTACCTCAGGGGGAAGGGATGCCTTAGCATGGGCTCGCAGAGGCACCCCATTCCCTACACCATAGTACGCCTTCACCAAACATACCCCTGGCTTCTTTTTCTTACACAACGAAATCTGTGTCTGGACTCACTGTTTCTTTTTCTTTCCCTATTTGAAGATGCAACAGTACACTAAATCAGTGCAGACCTCTTTAAATTAATTTCTTCAGATTTTAAAATTTTATGTGTATGAGTACTTTGCCTAAATTTATATATGTGTACAGTGTGTGTGTGTCAGGTGCCTGTGGAGGACAGAAAGGACATTGGAGGTCCTGGAACTGGAGTCATTGATGATTGTGAGCCACCATGTGGCTGCTGGGAATTGAACCCAGGACCTCTGCAAGAACAGCCAGTGTTCTTAGCCCCAGAGCCATCTCTCCAGCCTGGGTGGAGGGTTAAAATAGTCTATAAGAAACATCTCTCAAGCTGGGCATTAGAACTTAGAATTTAGAATCATTGTCATTTTGCACTCTTCTATATACACTTTATAACTAACTTTGTTAAACACTAAAGAGCACCATTGGCTTCTCTCATAATTCAGTTGAAACTGAGTTGGTGAAAGGTCCATGTTTCCAATATTGACCCTTCTGATCCATAAAAACTGTGACTCTCCATTCCTTGATTTCTATTAATAATGTAAGTTTTTCACAAAGACCTTTCATCTCTTTGTTAGGTCTTGTGGTTGGCTTTTTATTTATTTTGTTGCTATGATAAATAGTATCTTTTATAAGCATATTTTTCTCTTTTCTCTCTTTTTCCTTTCTGAGATGGGTCAGGTTTGGGCTCCTCATGCCTTGGGTGCTACAATGCTGGTATTATGGGTACCTGCTGCCACACCCAACTACAAGCACATTTTCTTAGTGTTTTAAAATGTGTCCTTTGGGATTTTTTTTTCCTTTTTGAGTATAGACATATTTAGTTTTTCATTTCCAATTCTTTGTTATACTAGCCTGAGATTTCAGTATATAATATTGTAAGAACATGCCGATGTCAATAATTCTTGCTTGCTACCAGTATTAGGGGGATTTAAAAAAATATCATATTTAATGGTAAGAATTTGAAAGTACTGACTTAACAGTGCTAGCTAGTCACTTCCAACCATTATGTGGCAAATGAGAGGCCTAATAGGGTAGGGGCACAAGCAGGGGACAAGAGGCCATGTGTGCCTGTGATCCACGGGAAAGGGCAAGTCCATGAAGGCGTGTCAGGGAGGAGACTGGTCCAAAGACTCAACTCAGGGTATAGGTGACTGGAAACTCATGGGAGCAGGAAAGATGCAGAAACGGGATGAGAACTCTTCAGAGGCCACAGTCAGAGGTCACAGTGACTGTCATGCTGATCATACATCCTGGAAGATAGCTTGGGAACTACTGAAGAGATTCTGGCTGAGTTCCAGCAGATGCTTTCTAGCCTCCATGGCTGAAGAGGCTTACTTCCCGCTCCTTTCGGGGATGAAGGACATGAACGAGCATGCAGGGCGATGCTGGCTAACTGAGCCTACTCTTAGACAGGGACACATTCATACTTACATTTTTGTAACTTGATGTTTACGACTTGGTCTCTGGAACTAAACTCACCATTACATTGTGAATGGTTTCTAGCAGTTTTTTGAACCCTGAATTTATAGTTGAACATCTAACCCTTCATCCCTCATCATGGGACTGTGCTTCCAGATAAGGAATTTAGAGAGATAAGGAAGTAACTGGTGTCTTTGTACAGAAGTTTTGGTACAGGCTCACAAAGAGGAGTCACGGGAAACTACAGGGAGAAGATGACCCCCAAAAAGCCAAGGAGAGCAGCCTCAGGGCACCTACTGATACTTGGGTCTCAGACTTGCAGTCCTCAGAACAGCAACAGAGGAATTCCTTCTAAGCTCTGTAGTCATACTGCATGTTACAGTATCTCTAACAGTAATAACTTGAGCATCTGTATCCCAACTCTTACATCCAGAAATGCTTGTGACAGCTGCTGGCATCCCTCCTCCATTTCTGTCATTGTGTCCTGACTGTGCATTGCTTCAGTGACCTTAACCCATGTAGGGCCTTGAATTCATTCTGCTAAGTTGTACTCGATCAGAGAGGTGTGTGTGTGTGTATGTGTGTGTGAGTGTGTGCTTGTGTGTTGGTGAGGAGGCATGTGAAAGCTAGATTTTAGGGTAACTGTAGTCTTAACTTCTTGACCTGCTGTACAGAGACTTGTAATATTTCCTGGCTTCATAGTTCGATTCTTCACAAGTGAAACAATTAAAAATACTACCCTGTTCCTACTCCTGCCTGAATCCAAATCTCTTTCAGCATGAAATGTTTTTCCATTGTGTGTCTCAGCCTTCTGCTCAGGCCTCTGGTTCCGCTCCTGTGAATGGTAAATTACCCAGCAGCACCTGGCCTGGTGTCCACTTCACACAAATGTTTGGCATGGGTCATCTCCAGGAACAGACACTGAGTGAGCGTTCTTATGCAAACCGAGGTGAGATTCTCTTAAGTGTGTGCGCACTGCTAGGCTGACTGTCCCATTAACTTGAGGGTTCAGCATCTCTGCTTCTAGCAGCTAGGCGAACGTAAGTGGCTGCTATTTCATTCATGGTGAAAGAAAGTGGTCTTGGTGCAGTGCAGCCTGTCTCTTGATTCTGTGATCTCTCGGCTGGTGACAGGCTCTATGTTTTATGGTTTGAATGTGCTGTGTCCCCCTGATGATAGGCCTTGGGTATTCTGATTTGAATGTGGTATGTCCCTCTGATGACAGGCCCTGGTGTTCTGGTTTGAATGTGCTGTGTCCTCCTGGTGACAGGCCCTAGGTGTTACAGTTTGAATATGGTGTGTCCAT
>NW_021605000.1:285644-290692 GCF_004785775.1 Grammomys surdaster
CCTGGTGACAGGCCCTAGGTGTTACAGTTTGAATATGGTGTGTCCATGGGATCAGGTATTGAAGGCTTTGTCCCCAGTTGATGGTGCTAGAGGTTTTAGTAGTTATTTTGTCCTTGACTTTGCCTACCTGGAGGAAGTAGTTTACTGGGGAATAGGTCTTTCTGTTCCCTGTCCACTATGAGATCAAATAGCTTTTACCACAAGCTACCCACCACGATGTTCTGTCTCACCATGGGCCCAGAACCTGTGGAGCTAAGTTCTATAGACAGAAACCATAAGCCAAAATAAAGACTTTTTCTCTTTAACTTGTTTGTACCAGGAATTTTGTCATAGTTACAAGAAGAGTTAACTGATACATGACTGTAATTCCAATACTCTGGAGGTTGAGGCAAGAGGATAGCAAATTTGAGGCCAGCCAGGGCTACATATCAAGATTCTGTGTCAATGAAACTAAGCCAAACCAAACTACCGTGTCCACTATAAAAGCTACCAACCACATAGTTCTGGTCACGGTAGCTAGAAGGGCTGTTTTTCATCCTTTACTGTTGGCCCTGGGATTCAGGGCTCACTTGAGAAAAGCATCTCAGACACTGTGTGCATCCTAGATTCTCTCTTACCCAAGTACTCAGTCTTACTTTCCTATAGTGGATATTTGCCTTCCTTATATCTGCAAGTGCACATTAGTGGGGACTAGTGAGAAGTTGCCTTCTGTTTCCTTTCCAGTCACTGTGACACAGTACCCTGAGAAAGGCAACTCAGAAGGAAGAGTTAATTTCAGTCTACAATTCTGGGGTGTAGTCCATCACTTCGGGGAAATCAAGGCAGCAGGAATTTGAAGCAGCTAGTCATACCCATAGTCAGAGCAGAGAAGGCAAGGAATGGACACATGCATAGTCTCAACTCTCTTTCTTCACTCTTAAACCCAGGCAATGGCATCTTCTCAGGACAACTAAGGTAGTCAAAACCCTCACAACCATGCCCACAAGTCGGTCACCTTGATGTAGACTGTTCCTCCCTCATCAAGACTCTTTCCCAGGGTGATTCTAGACTCTGTTGTTAACGATGAATAGCAGCCATCATTGTTGGATAGAGTTAAGATCATAGCAGTAACCCTGAGCTTTCCTTTAGATGGGAATGTTTTGGAGCATTGATGAGACCATGGTTTGCGTCTTGCTATGGGAAGCCAAGCAATATCAGAAACTAAGTCCTTGGCAGACACAAATTTGGTTCCTGGTTGAAAATGTAGATGCTCTTTGTCTTGCTGTTTGACAAGAAAGAGAGCCTTCAGATGGAAAAGAACTCTGTGCTTCAGTGCTTAGAAAATGCAAATCATTTAAGAGATTTAAACTTAAAAGTTTCTGTCCCCTGCTATGAAAGCAAGGATGAAAAGCCTTTTGGGTCATGATGTTCACCCAAGGCCTGTCTGAGGCTTGTGCAATTCCAGTGACCATCTAAATGCAGGGAATGGATAACTATCAAAGAAGAAACACTCAATTGTCTTCACAAAGAACATTTTTTTTAAAGCACAGTTTAAAATTCAGTTCACTTTTGGGGGATATTTTTAGCATGTTGAGAATGTTCCAGATTGCTGACTCAGTAAGCCCAGGCTCTTAAAAATGCATGTTTTTAAACTCCACAATGAAACATTGTCTAAGCGCCTTGCCATTTGAGACTGATTGTATATTCTGAAGTCCGCCTTGGTTGCCTAGGGACTGTTCACAGCTTTTCTGGGCCCCAGACACTCCCTCTTTCCCAAATGTGATGAGAGGGCACGTTCCCAGCATAGTACAGAGAAGAGGGGCCCCAGGAGTGCCGTGTGAAAGAACAGAAAGTTACTGTGCTTCTGGCTCAGGGCCAAAGGGGATTCTCATCTAATGAAATTTAGCATCCTTGCTTTGGAGAGAAAGAAATGAAGGCCCAGGAGGAATGGCACATCTCCATGAGGTTCCACTGAGTCCATTTGCTCACTCTCCATCAGCCTTCTGGGAGGGAGAGTGCCATAGGATGCGCGAACCATCTCCCTTCTGGTTCTGGGTATCATTCCATGGTTTGATTAGGTTTGGTCACAAACAGTAAGCCTGAAGCACAGTGGCTGCTTCAGGAGCCAGAGGCAGGAGGTATAACTCAGTGTCCCCTGGTCTGAGATATACCACATTAGTAAAAACGTACCTATTGTCTTCTCCAGTCTGTTTAAAATGTACATGACTCTATAAACATAAAAGTACAAATGGTTTGATTTACAATGCTTTGACTTAGTGATAGTGCAAAAGCCAACTCACATTACCATCAGGCTGCCTCTGTTCAGAAAGTGTTCAACAATAACCGGGTTTTGCCCAGCTGTGGGCACTCTGTAGCACCCTGGCATGTTAAGGCAGGCAAGGCTCAGCTATCGTGTTTAGGAGTCTAGGCATAAGCCGGGTAGTGGTGGCACACATCTTTAATCCCAGCACTTGGGAGGCAGAGACAGGCAGATTTCTGAGTTCGAGGCCAGCCTGGTCTACAGAGTAAGTTCCAGGACAGCCAGGGCTATACAGAGAAACCCTGTCTCGAAAAACCACACACAAAAAAAGAGTCTAGGCATATTAAATGCAGTTCTGATTTAGGACATTTTAAACTTACTAGGGGTCTATCAGGATACAAACTGAGGACTACCTACTTATCTAGTTTATCCAAGCAGAGAGGAAGTTTAAGCACATTAGAGAGGAAGACCCTCCATAGTTTGGGGATTAAGAAACAGATAACTTTCCGCTATCTGGTAGGACAAAATCCTTCCTGTGAACGCCTAAACATTGCAAGGTTTTGGGGAGAACTGGTACTGTTATATTCTCTCAGTAGCCTTGGCCCCACTGGGTTCTCTCAGGGGAAGGTCTATATAATTCCAGGGTCCTATGGAGGCAGAGCAAAGGATCTAGGTCTCATAACTCCTAGATTAGCAACAGAGCATGCCAGGATATGTCTGAAGCCCGACTTGAAGGATGTGCCTTGATTTGAATGAGGAGTGTCCCCCAGAGGCTCAGGTATTTGAACAGTTAGTTTTGTTATGTGGAGAGGTTATGGGACCTTTAAGGGGTGGAACCTTGCTGGAGGAAGTGGCTGGGGATGGGCTGTGAAGGTTTATAGCACTGTCCCCTTCCAGTTCACTCTCCCTGCTCTTTGCTATGGCTGAAGATGTGATCTCAGCTTCCTTTTTACAGATGCACCCAGTCAGCACACCCCATGGTACATTGCTGGAGTCTAGTCTCTTCTACACCCTCCCTTCAGCATGCCAACAACCCATGTCTCAAGAAAAAAGGGAGGGGAAGCTTCTGGGTTTGTCCTCACTGATTCTTCCAATAGCCATTTTAATGAGTGTCAGAGCAGGTTCTCAGGACCAGTAGTTTTAGCACCATCTGGGGAAGTTCCTAGAGAGGCAAATGACAGTGTCCCATCCACCTTCCCAGGTCAGCAGCTCTGGGGAGGAGGCATGGTGAGCTGTGTTTGAACATGAAGTCCAGGTGAACTTTGGAGAACCACTGTTCTAAATAACCACAGGTTAAGCCACAATCTACAACCATGAGTCTTCTTGGCTTTTCTATAATTTAAGTCTGATATTGCATGTTAAAGATAACAGGTCAACTTTTACAAATTAGACACTAAAGAGTCTAATACGATACTAATACTTAATAATACCATACATACAGGTATCTAGCATTTTCCCAGAGACTTTCAATATGGATTTTAAAGGGGGAAATTAAAAGTATATTTGCCATTAGAGTGAGTATGTTAATATAAACAGGGCCATTCTGATTTACAGAAGGAGAGAAATGGCAACAATTTTCTGTTTGTAGCTGTAAAGCTCTCTGCAATCTGGTTTATTTACCTGTGGGCACTTACACTGCAGAACTACAGGAGTGTATCTGGTTACTTTGTATCATTCATGTGCTCCAAGATCTCAAATGAGTTTGTTCCGGTTTCTGGAAGCTAGAAACTTAATGAGTTAGATGTTCAACATTTCCAAAAGCTAGAATATCAGGGCAAAGCTCATGTCTTTAGGATGCTGTCTTCCAAGACCACACCGTGAAACAGGATAACAGGTGCTGGTGGGTCTGTGCTGCTACTGCCCAGAGTTCTCTGCCTCCATGGTTTTCTGAGCTCTTGGACATTTGCTCTTCTATTTTGCCATCACAAGAAGGTCTTCAATGTGGACCAAGAGTCTTTGATTAGTGTCCATGACTCTGTTTCTTTGGTTATAAGTTGCAAGAAGCTGCTGGGTTAAGGTCTCAGGAGCTGTGGGTGTTGCCTCTCCCATCTTTTAAAGATAAAAACATCCAGTGATTCTGCAGTTTCACTTTTACAGAAGATACATAAATCTGTAATAAAAAAATCACTAAACATTGCTAGAAGTTGGTAAGTGGAAGGAAGCATCATCTTATCATTTAATCTGGGAATTCAGAGGAAGGACTCAGCTTTTGGTAACAAACAGACCATTTGGAGACAGAATGGTAACTGAAAGACTGGGAGAGCTTCAGACTTCTTCCCCCCTCCCCCGCATCCTGAGCCAGTAGAGGACAGCACAGATAGCCTCACCTTAATCTCCTGCCCTGGTCTTTGGTCCCTCATCTTATCATTACCTTACACTTGCTTTTATACCTCCTTCCATGGGAGGCTACACTAGACTCTTTCCTAAAGCCTGATGTGTACAGACACGGAGAGCCGCATGTCCCTCAGTCTGAAAAGCATTTATACCTTTTAAGCTGACTGTGGTAGCCAGCACACGCCTACTCTCAGCACTCAGGAAGCTGAGCGTATGAAGGATTATGAGTTTAAAGACTTATTTAAAGACCTTGTCTTGAAATAAGTGATATAAAAAAATAATGTAATAAAACAATTTCAACGTCTCTGAACTGAGGAATGTCGTACTGTCTTATATGCGGACACGTGTACTAGTTGTTTTATTGCCGTGGGAAAACACCGTGACCAAAAGTGATTTACAGAAGAGTTTATTTTAATTTTTGGTGAGACAGAGAGAGAGAGAGAGAGAGAGAGAGAGAGAGAGAGAGAGAGAGAGA
>NW_021605000.1:290702-296040 GCF_004785775.1 Grammomys surdaster
AGAGAGAGAGAGAGAGAGAGAGAGAGAGAGAGAGAGAGAGAGAGAGAAGCATGACACAGGTGTCCAGAGCAGGGACCTAAGAGCTCGCTTCTCATCTCACAAAGAAGCAGAGAGAGTGAACAGGAAGTACAGTGGGGCTGTGAACCCCCCAAGCCCCACCTCCAGCAATTTACTCCCTCCAGGAAGGCTGCACCTCTGGAAGGCTTTGTGACCTCTTTAAATAGGACCACTGACTGGAGGCCAAGTGTATCTGAGTCTGGGGGCGGGGGCACACTTTTTATTCAAACCATGGCCATTCAAACAATGCTGTTTGAAACACTGCTCTCTTTCCTCTCAAGGAGATTCAGTCTTCTAGTGAGTCCTGGAGAGAGTCTGTAAGCCAGCCACCCTGCTACACAGAGCAGCGATAGCCGGAGGGAGTATTATGGTTTGGATAGGAAATGTCCAACAACAGGCTCACCTGTTGCCATAGTCCATCTAGTGGTGCTATTTAGGAAAGTTTTGGAGACTTTGGGAGGTGGGGGCTAGCTGGAAAAAGTAGGTCACTGGGTAGGGTCACTAGGGGCCATGTTTTCCCAGTCCCTATGAGGTTCCCTTTGCTTCTTGTTTGTTGGTGTGTAAACAGCCTCAGCCCCATGCTCCCAACACCATGACGGTCTGCCTCCCCACAGACCAGAATCAGTGCACCTGAGGGCTATGGACTTTCCCCCTTAGAAACTGTGAGCCCAGATAATACTTCTTCCCTTTGTCTGTTCTCTCAGGGAGTTTGGCATAGCTAAATAAAATGAACTGACACTACAGAGTGCCAAGGACGGATGGGATGAAGGAATGAGCACTTCCTCCAGTCCCAGAGAACCAGAGGGTTCTTGGCGGGGGACTGGATAATCTGAATTAGACCTGAAAGATGAGTGCTATGTTAGTGGGTAGGGGTGGGGGTTCGAGGGAAACAGAACACCCTCTGGAAAGGTGTGGCAGGCAGAAACCACTAGTGAAAGGCTGTGGATGCAGTCAGAGCTGATGTCTAACGTGACTGGAATCTGTGAACTTTCTGAAATAGTTCTTCGCTGCAGATGGGTATAGTCTGATTTGTGGTGTGAAACTGATCCGCATTCAGTGCAAACCATTCTTTAAGTTAAGAGTCCCTCTCGTGATGGGTAGTGGTAGTGAGTGGAAACTCCTACCCAGCCAAGGATCACGAGGGGAAACACTGACACTCAAGTGTTCTGACATTTATCAGGACATCACCCATCTTAAATTGGGGAGCACCTGTCACTGCAGTCAGTGGCTGCCTCAAGCCTTCCCATGTGTGTCATCAGTGGCTGCCTCAAGCCTTCCCATGTGTGTCATCAGTGGCTGCCTCAAGCCTTCCCATGTGTGTCATCAGTGGCTGTCTCAAGCCTTCCCATGTGTGTCATCACCGTCTGCTTCCACTGTCCCCCCCCCAAATCTACCCATAATCAAGCAATAAAATCTTGGCGCTGCCTCATCCCTGAGCCTTCAGGTCCTCCTGACCTGCTAGTGCCAGACTCTTCTCTTTACAGTTTAGTGAGTGATTCTCACACGGGTTGAGGGAGAGACACTGATGAAAACTACCCTGAAGCCAGCTCTAGAGAATGACAGAATCCTGGCCACCAGCTTTTAAAGTTGTGCTGTCCATGTTTCCTCACCCCAGTTACACATCCTCAGTAACTGTATGTTTATTTACAGAGGTCAACAGCTTTTACCATGCTGTGCCTAGACAGAAGTTTAATAGGTGAGATTCAACAAGGGGAAATCTAAGTTAGAGAAGTTGTGGTCCACACAACAGTGAGCTGGGGGAGGAAGGCAAGCATTCCTCAGTTGCTAAGGTGCGAGGACACTATTGTGACTGAACAGACACTGGGGCTAATGCTGGCCAGCAGGGTCCTCTCTTCTTTTCATTGAGCACTTGAAATAGGATTCCACATGGATTTGCAAAAGTAGCAAGACAACTTCAGAGTGAAGTAATGGTTCAGATCAGAGAGGGGAACCTCTCAAGATCGTACCAGTGAGTAAGAGCACTTGAGATCCCCATTACTGTCTGGGTCTTCTTTTTATGGGGTTCAAGAGGAAGAGCTTAGTTCCTAAGGGGTACAATGAGGGTAGTTCTCTGCTTTTTTACCTTACTGTGTATGTACTCTAAATCAGTTCAGGCTGGCTTAATCCTTCAGCCTGAGAATATATTTGACTAGAAACTGTCTAAGTTTGATAGTCATTACGGGAGGAGAAAGCTGTTCTGCTGTTCAGGTGTGTGTGTAGGTGTATGTATAACCTGATGGAGGTGCATGGTTGCTTTGCATTAGAGATGAGCCAGAGGAACTCAGCAGAGAGAGTAGCCATAAAAGACTATGGCTAAGAAAGAGATCCAGAAATATTTTCAGACACTATAACCACATCTTATCCTGTCCATTTAAGTTGTTTTGAGGCCATTTTCCTGGTCCCAGAGCACAGATTGATGCCTCAGACTTCTACAGATGGAGTCCGCCCACAGGACAGATGAAATGCACACGGGGTGGAAGTAGCGGTGCTCAGACTCAGATCAAGATAATCTAGATCTAGAACCCATGCTTCTAACCACTAGGGATCACTGCCCAAGACTGGCAGGGGAGTTGGTACCTACTGTATAGTTTTATGTCAACTTGACATAAGCTAGAGTCGCTGGAGAAGAGAGAGCCTCAACTGAGAAAAATGTCTCCATAAGACTGGGCTGTAGGCAAGCCTGGGGGGCATTTTCTTAGTTAGCGAGTGATGGGGAAGGACCCATTATGGGTGGTACTCTCCTTGGGCTGATGGTCCTGGGTGCTATAAGAAAGCAGTCCAAGCAAGTCATGAGGAGCAAGCCAGTAAACAGCATTTCTCCATGGCCTCTGCATCAGTTTCTGCCTCTAGGTTCCTGCCCTGCTTGAGGTCCCGTTCTGATATTTTTTGGTGATAAACAGTGGCAGGAAAGAGTAAACCAAGTAAAACCTTTCTTCCACAACTTGCTTTTGGTAATAGTGTTTCATCACAGCAATAGTGACCCTAAGTAAGACACTACCCCAATTGGTCCACCCAAGCTCCTACCCATCCAGAAGCTCACCAGTAGCCGTGTCTCCCAGGCTAATATTTTTAGATATGTTAGAATACCTACTAGTCCTGATAAAGAAATTGATATGGGGTAGTTTTTCCTGCATGATGGGATACATTCACTCTAACAAGAGAATAAAAGGCATGAGACTACAGCTCCAAGTATGTCTTCCTATCCCCTCGTCTGTGCTGAGAACTAACTTGCACTGAATGTCAGTATGGTGTTGGATGTGGCTTGTGCAAAGGTCTGTGTGGTAGAAGCTGGGTTCTTGGTGTGGTGATGGGAACATGGTGGGATCTTTAGAAGGTGATACTAAGGCAGTCCTCAGACTGGCCTCGTCTTTGCTCTGGCGTCTTGTGTGGCCATGTACACTCTCCCTTTTGTATGTATCTCCCCATGAGCTGATGCAGTCGAGAGACTCATCTGAGCAGATGCTATGATGTTTGGATTTCCAGGCTCCAAAGTTGTGAGATTAAACCTTTTTCTTTTAAGTACCCAGCCTCAATCATTTTTGTCATAGTAACAACAGCGGCCCAAACTATGTATGATGTTGATTCAAAGAAGTAGCAGTTCTCCTCTTCTCCCCTCAAAATGCCAATGGAATTAGTTTTTAGGTTTTAGTCACCTTTAGACCACTGAAGGTAAAGTGGAGGAGGAAAATCTCTTTTTTTTTGGTTTTGTTTTGTTTTTTTTTCAAGACAGGGTTTCTCTGTGTAGCCCTGGCTGTCCTGGAACTCACTCTGTAGACCAGGCTGGCCTCGAACTCAGAAATTCGCCTGCCTCTGCCTCCCAAGTGCTGGGATTAAAGGCATGCGCCACCATCGCCTAGCTGGAAAATCCCTTTATAAAGCACAACAAATCACTGTATTTTATTAAAATGAGTCAGTGTTCTCCATTTTAAAGGTGATTTGATATATACTAAATACATTTTCTGGGGGCCGAAGAGAAGGCTCTGTGGTTACAAGCACTTACTGTTCTTGCAGAGGACCCAGGCTCAGTTCCCAGCACATGCTGTGGCAGCTCACAACCATCTCTAATGTCATCAGTTCTGGGGGTCTGATGCCCTCTTTTGGCCTCTGTGAGTAGTGTATGTATGCGGCACACACACAAACAAATGCACATACATACATATTTAAAAAAACATAAAAAGTACATTTTCTGGGACAGGGTCTCTATCTCAGGAGTAGATTTCTTGCTCAGTATTGCAAGGCCCTGGGTTTCATCTCCAGCATATGCCCTATTAAAAAGGAGTTCCTTTTCCTCCTCTCTAGTTATTGGCACTGCTTTCCAGAACTATCTAACTCCCTCCCCCTTAACTCTTCAACGTAAATCCCAGCTGAAAGCTTACCCTGTGCTCTTCAACAATCTCGGTTTTTCATTTCTTAGTCAAGTAAATCTTAGCCTGTTCAGAAACCACAGTCTCAGGGCTGTGCCACAGAACTCCAATTATATCTTCGATCTTCCCTGCCTGCTCTGTCTCTGTCACCAAACCCCGGGAGCTGAAAAGATGTCTTTAGCCAGAAGAGAGAGGGCATAGCACTTTGCACATTAAAACCTTTCTCTCTGTAGATGCCTGCATAAGAAGCCATGGGCTCGAAGAGTCACATGCCACGAGGCCCTTCAGTCCCCAGTCCTGGGCTGGATGGCATAGTCAGCATCCTGGATGCTCAGCCGGGCCTCCCTTGATGGAGCTCAGACTGTGATTGGGCTGTATACAGCTGTCAGATCTGGTTTTCATGCTACTCATGTGGCACCAGGTTGGGCCTCCTTCCTTGGCATTGGAACGTCATTCCTGGCTGCCTCATGACCTCCCCAGCCCTTCACTTCCCCACTGCCAGGAGATTTGACTCCATTTCCAAGACCTGGCATAACCCACTATATTCACAGCCTCCACACCACCCTGAAAAACCTTCCAATAACATTTCCCTAACTACAGTGGGTGCTTTCATCTCCCAATTTTTGTTTTCCTTTAAAGTCTTCTACTGACTAGGTATTGCCAGACTGGGCACTTAAAAGTTAATTTACAGAGTCCCGAGTTTCCTTTAGGAACACAAGCTGAGATGCCAAAATCTCTGCCTTTCAAAGAATGTGATATTAAAAACCACCCAGCTGGGTCCCAGACTGTAATTAAAAAGAAAAAGTAAAGAAAAAGAAGGAGAAGGGGAAGAAAGAAGAAGGCAGAGGAGGAGGATGATGATGATGAAGAAGAAGAAGAAGAAGAAGAAGAAGAAGAAGAAGAAGAAGAAGAAGAAG
>NW_021605000.1:296050-303269 GCF_004785775.1 Grammomys surdaster
AGAAGAAGAAGAAGAAGAAGAAGAAGAAGAAGAAGAAGAAGAAGAAGCAGCAGCAACAGCAACAGCAGCACACCACCACCCACTATGAGGTTGTTGATGAACCCAAGAGGGCTCTCCAAACGCTCTGTAAGTCTTCAGTGCCTTTCTGTCCAAGGGCTGAGGCGTTCTGATTTACACACCATTTTCTCTCAGATAACCTGAATTCTTCCAACCGAGGGTGTTACTTACAAGAAACCATTCCTGCCCCACCTTAAAACCGCCGTCTTGCAGGGCAGTGGTGGCAAATGCCTTTAATCCCAGCACTTGGGAGGCAGAGGCAGGCGGATTTCTGAGTTCGAGGCCAGCCTGGTCTACAGAGTGAGTTCCAGGACAGCCCGGGCTATAAGAGAAACCCTGTCTCAAAAAAACAAAACAAAACAAAACAAACAAACAAAAAACAAAACAACAACAAAAAAACCACCCCGCCGTCTTCTTCCCTTCCTTAAGCTTCTGGAAGCTGCCAGCAGATGGTGCTAGCCTGCCTGATTTTTTTTTCCTTATGGCCTTGGGAGTCAGACAGGGAGGTAGGTGGGGGAGAGGCCTTAAGTCAGAAGAACGCGGAGCCCAGGCCAAGATTTCTTCTGGCATCTGGAATGCATTAAAAACAACCCACAGAGCTGAATATAATTCTCCTTCGAAGAGAGTGGGGAGGGGGGGCGGGGAGAGAGAGAGAGAGAGAGAGAGAGAGAGAGAGAGAGAGAGAGAAACAGAACGGGGAGGCGAGAGGCAGCAGGGTTGAAAATGTCAGCGAAGGGCAGAGGAGCCCATGGGTCATCCTGGAGAAGTGTGCCTCATCTCACTTGCCCGTGTCAGCTGCCAGCATTTCTGTTCTGGGTGAACAGGGCGACATGGTTGAGAGAAGGAAGCGAGCTACAACCAAAGGGTTCTAACACAGGATGGCGGGAAGGGATTCCCAGCATTCTCCAGCCGGCTCCTCCTCACTGGCTTGGAGGTATCTCCTATTGCGGGGGGGGGGGCTTCTGGCATCTGGAATGCATTAAAAACAACCCACAGAGCTGAATATAATTCTCCTTCAGCCACAGCCGAAGGGGGGGGGGGACACACCTGCTCTGCACTCAGCCCTATCAGCTTACAGCACGACATACCCGTGCTTATGGAGGCTGTGAGCAGGGTGCATTCCAGGGACCGATAGGCCTTCTCTGTGACTAACCCTCACCCCTCCAACTCAATTTCATTTTCTCCTAGGCCTTGACAGAAAGTGTTTTAAATGGTTGCTCAATCCTGCCACCTAGTGCTTAGCAGGTGCTGTGTCAACAGCAAGCAAAAGACAGTGGGGACACATCATATGGGAAGGAGGCAGCTGTTTGGAGGCCGGTTCTTCTTTCTGCTCCTGATACCAGAGGGCAAAGACACTCATTCTGCTAAGCTGGGAGAGAGCTGGGCTGGTTTGTGTCTGTCCACTGGGAGACCATGCCAAGGTACAGAAGAGACTGCAGAAGCCACCACGATGTGGTTTGTCCACCAGTATGATAGCATCCACCAGGAAGCCTATATTAGTTGCTGGAATCTTGTCCTTGCACTTGTGAAACTTTGAACTAAAGAAATCTTTTTCCTTAATAAGGTGTGCAATCATGGGTGTTTCGTTTTAGCCGCAGGTAACTAGTACAACCACCCTGTCAGACTGTCTAATTTCCATGGTTATGCTGAACTTAATCAAGCCATATACAACGCATACAACAGCTACCAGCAGGGCCTTAGAACCCTCCCCAGGGGCTTGCTGAGTGACACAGCTGAGCCCCAGCCTGACCTTGGAGCCTACTGTCATTTTCTTGCCCTTGTAATCCTGCCAGCTACCCTCCTGGCTCTTCCTGCTCTGGGCTCTGTCAGCACCCTCAGGCCATGTCACTCTCAGCCCCTCCTCTCCCCCTCCTCTCCCCTCCCCCTTGCCCCTCCCCTCCCCTCCTCTCCTCTGCCTCACGTAGAAGCCGGCAAAGAGCTGGCAGTGCTTCTTTTCATGTTCATTCTGGGGTCAACTCAAAGTAGTGGTTGGCACCACAGACTGGAGTCAGTGTGAGAGGTCAGATCTCATCCTCTGCTGGGTAATTTGAGCCCACTGTGCAAGCTACCATGGCCTCAGTTTTCTCATAGGAAAATGGGGTAAGGTTAGCAACTATGCCATTGGGTTGTTTTGAGGGCTGAGTTGACACATTTAAACTGCTTACTCGGGGCAAGCACTTGATAATGGTCTCTGTTGTAAATAGCTCTCCTTCTCTCAAATCTGGTTGCCTTTAGGGAGTTCTGCTTTATGGGAAAGGGAATGTGGGTGGCTGTATTAGTCTGTGCCTGGTCCTCTAGATTAATAGTTTCCAAACAGCAAAGTAGGTTTGGAAACATATAACTACTCTCTTAGGATATATGAAGGAGCAGGGGACTTAATTTTCTGTGTCAGGGTTGACTGTCTATTCCCAAAACCCCATGACCTTTTCCTCTTGCACTCAAGCTAAACTACATTTCCCAGCCTCCTTTGTGGGACTTCATTCTGTGTGATGTAATCAGAGGCTCTGTGATTCCAGAGTGCTGTCCAGTCCTCAAAGCTGGCTCCATCTCCATCTTTCATTTATTTGAAGAGGACACCAAAGTTCTGGGACAGAGATGAGCCAGAAGGCTCCTCCACCTTTGGATGAATGAGGGAAGCAACTCCAGCCCAAGGAAGACAAACTTTACCCTATTAAGTCCATAAAATGTATCTTAGGGTCACTTTATACCAAGCCAATGTGTTAAAATTAATTTTGTGATGTTATGCTACTTTTTCTGTCTTAGGGTATACACTTTTTTTGTTTGTTTGGTTTTTTCGAGACAGGGTTTCTCTGTGTAGCCCTGGCTGTCCTGGAACTCACTCTGTAGACCAGGCTGGCCTCGAACTCAGAAATTCGCCTGCCTCTGCCTCCCAAGTGCTGGGATTAAAGGCGTGTGCCACCACTGCCCGCCTGGGTATACACATTTTAATACGTATAGAAAAATGCGGAAGATCACATTTACAAGTTAATGCTCAACCTTTTTAATAACACATGAACAATTGGGATCTCCTCTCCATGCTATTTGAGTGACTTAAATCCTCATGCAGGCCGGTGCACACACAATTGGTGGCCCTTGGCCACATCTCACCTTTAGAAACACTCTGCCATCCAGATTGACAGTAGGTCAATCTTGATTCCAGAGTGACAGTAGGTCTCTTTGTGACCTACTGTCATCTGGAGAAAGCACAGGGAAAATGAGCAAGAAGGCAAATAAAACATTTTGGCAAGGGTCTTAACCAAGTTGGAGGAATAACTTAGAATGTTCTGTAGAACAGTAGAGTAACTATGGTTGACAGCAGTTAATTTCAAAATAACAGAGGGGATTTTGAATGTTCCCAATGCAAAGAAATGATAGCTTTTTAGGATGGTGGCTTGTGCCAACCGCCCCCACTAACCATTATATACCAGTATCACAATGTCACACTAGATCCCATTAAAATGTTATTATACACGCCAATAAAACAGTTAAAAGACAATGTTAGCAACAGGGGAAAGCAGACTGGGAATTAGAACATTAAAGACTTTTATCTCTAATTCTAACTTGGTAACTATGGACACGGGATGTTTTCCCCCGGGTGTCCAAGTCCCTGTCTTCACAATGTGGATGGTTTTAGAAGCACTTCTTATCTCTAATGTTTGATGGACTCTAGTCATCTGGTTTCCAGTGGGTGTGAGCATCCTTTGGGACTAAGAGTTGAAGAACGGCTTTAACGCATCCACAGTGAAGTCCTTGCTCTGCCCCACTTCTGGCTATCGCTGTTCTCTTGGTGGCATTTTCTAGCTGCTCTCTGGGAATTTGCATCTGCATGGGAAATTTAAGACTGGATCTGAGATGGCCTGGTTTCCTCTACTGGGTGGAATCTACGGGTCCTCAGAATTCCAACTTCTTGCAGCTATCTCCTCTTTCCAGTTCCTTCTCCCACACTGCTTCCTGTGAAGAAGATTCTTGTGTTTCTAAAGACCCCAACGCCCAAACTGTCTGTTCCAAGGCAATGTTCTGAATTACAGATGTTTGTTCTCAATGGCCTCCAAACTTCTCTGAGGCCAGCGTGCTCCTGGCACAGCCGTGGAACATGTGTTCATATTCTAGTCAGTACCAAAGCCAAAGCGGGAGCGGCTGTTTTCAGGGTTGGGATTTTAATATGATGCTAGAGCCTCTAGGGTGAGCACTTCCTCTTCTGAGCATTGACTAGTCCACAGATATAAACCCCAGCTTTCCATCAAACTCAAGAGTTCTACGCAGATCAGCGTGTGTGATGGGATTTCCATTTTCAAAGTTTGTGTTTGGGTTATGACAAAGAGAGTTGTGCTCATCATAATTTTGTCATTGTTTGTGTCTTCATTGCAGTTCATTCTGATCCATTCCGGTTCATTCCAGTTGCAGTCTCACCTGATGATAGAACATATAACTTCGCCAAGCGAGTTCACTCAGTCATTTCAAACACTTTCAATTTTTTTTTCTATATTCAGGTCTAGCATTCTTCAACATCTACTGTGTCTCTTGCAGAAACATTGAGACAAGCCTGGTTGGAGTAGTTACGTCACTGTGACAAATTGCCCAGCAAAGACAACATAAGGGAGAAAAAGGAATTCATCTGGGCTCATGATTTCAGAGAGTCTATCCTACCTGAGAAGGCATGGTGGAAAGATTGTTTGTGGTGGCAGTAGTTTTGAAGAAGAGAATGATGGCATCAAAGGTTGGACTAGAACCGTCAAAGGCCCACCCTATTGCTCTGCCTCAGCCAGCCAGGCCTCATTTCCTAAGGATTCAAAATAGTGTCACCCACAATAGTGTCACTGAGGTCAAGCATTGAGATCATGGGCTTGGGGACATTATGGATTCAAACCACAGTGGGTGGGGTGAGCGGGATTGAGAGTCCTCAGCTGTGGGGATATGGCGGGTCAGTGCTGGAGCTGCTGTGTCTTTTGTTCTGTCTGCTTCATAGTTGCCTGGCAGTCAGACCTCATGTCTGATGGCTCTCCATTGCTTCCCCTCCTCTCTATGCATCATTCGAGAATAAGCACACGGCAGCTCACTAACCCCTGGGAGACGTGCAGGACTCTATGAGGTCACTTGAGGCTCAGTTACCTGGACACCACATTCCAGAATCTATCCACTGTCTTGATGGTTGTTTGTCTGTCAGGGGGTGGAAAATCTTACTTAAAAAGAGGCAGAAACTCTATTTGGCGGGGCGTGGGGGAAGGGAAAGAGAAAGAAAGAATCAATGAATCAGAATAAATTCAGATGAAGTGATCCTTCGATTCATTTCAAGTCCTTGTCTTAGGTAGGTTTGAGGGTAGGTTGGGACAGTCTTGCTATAGAGCTCTTCTTTATGAGGGAAGCTGCAGGTCTTTCGGGAGCTACAAGCTGACTGGATTCACAGTATTTCTCATTTACTTTAGCGAGGACCCACTTGTTGGCCTGTTCTTTGCCAATAGGAGGGGCGTAGGACACAGCTTCATCACAACACTGAGATGCCTGAGAGCGTCATAGGTCAGATGACACTGACCCAGCATCAGTGTATCGTCTACAGCATAGACAGCAAGTAAAAAAAGCCCTCAAGCCTTTATCCTTCCTCCTCCCTCTCCGGCTGTCTCCTTCCTGTCCTGCCTTTAGGCCTCCCCTGTAGCTGATTCTCAGTTGTACAGCAGGGGTTTACGTCACAGTCTCTAAGCCAGTACAGTCAACTTATGACATCGGGGTGGGTGTCCTTGAAGCAGTTTCCTTGATTTCTCTAGTACCAGTAGCTCTGTCCTATCCTTGGCCTCATCCCTAGAAACAACAACCCAAAACAATGCCATGCATTGCCATACATCCCTGTCAGGTAGAACTGACCCTGACTGAGAACCACACTGGTTTAGACAAATTACAAATGTAAAAAAAAAAAAACTCAGCAGTAATTGCTTTTATGTACTTTATATTATGGTGTCTGACAGTAGCAGATGATTAAAAATTACTGATAATAATAAACGTCCTGGTTGTATTCTAAGCCTGATACTTGTTATTTAGAATGCCCTCCACCTCGGCGTCATGGAAACAGTGTGAGGACTGGAGAGATACCTCAGCAGTCTAGAGCACTGGCTGCTTTTCCAGAGGACTCAGGTTTGATTCCCAGCACTTACATGGAAGCTCACAATCATCTGTAATCCAGTTCCTGGGGGTCCAAGGCCCTCTTCTGACCTCCTCCAACACCAGACATGCATGTGGTGCACACACATGCAGGCAAAACATTCATACACATAATTAAAAAACGAAAGAAACAGTATGACCTGTTTTGCTATTCAAGTATCACTCAGATTATGCCTTTATGTTTTGGTCTCTTTTCTTACCCTTAGTGAAAAAGATGGAGTTTTTGTTGTTGTTTTTTGTTTGTTTGTTTGTTTGTTTTTGGAAACTTAAAAAATAACTGATTTCCCATAAGTGATTTAACATTTTATTTTAAATCTTTTAGTCCTCTGGAGTTTGATATGGATTAGAATTCTAAAGAAATTAGATTCTAAGACATAAATTGTAATTCCAAGCACACATTTCTTTCTTTTGGAAGTGTGTAGAAAAATAATTTGCACACTTGGTAGTCATAGACATATAGATTCTCAGCCTATATTCTCATTGAGTCCATTACAGGGTCAGTTAGTATGTATTTCAGATTTTTGTTACATTTATTACTTTATTCCAGATGTACTTGATATCACCATTTTCATATCTGTTTTTTGAAGAGGAATTTTAATCTAGTAACATGGCTGCTCTGGCAAGGGACCACATTCAAAGACCTTCTAGGTCTTATGTGATCTGGTTGGAATGCAGACACACCCTTAGTACATACCTTTAATCCCTTTGACTGGAATACACACATACCCTTAGTAAACATCTTTAATCCCTTTGGCTGGAATACAGACACACCCTTAGTACACATCTTTAATCCCAAGCAATGTAGTTTGTAAAAGGAAACAGCCATGTTTGAAAGTGATGTCTAATTGAGGGGCAGACATAGTGATGAATCAGAGAAAGATTTGACAGAATGAATCAGAGATAGGATACTCCAACTCTCAGAAGACCAGACAGAAAAGAGAGGCAACTTAAGAGAGCAGGAGAGAGAGAGAGAGAGAGAGAGAGAGAGAGAGAGAGAGAGAGAGAGAGAGAG
>NW_021605000.1:303279-308639 GCF_004785775.1 Grammomys surdaster
GAGAGAGAGAGAGAGAGAGAGAGAGAGAGAGAGAGAGAGAGAGAGAGGAGGCAATTTTACCAGGACAGTTTTACACAGACAGATTGTAGGTGAAGACAGAACGCGCCAGAGAATGAGAAGGAGCCAGAAGATTAAAACAGATTGCCAGAGTTGTTAGAGGCCAAGCAGAGCAATTCATTCAGAATTGGAGAGAAGCCAGTTTGAATCAGTCAGCTTGGAGATGAGTTTGAGTCAGAACAGCTGAGTTGAACTAGTCAATGAGAATCCAGAAACAACTAGAACGGGTGAACTTATTCAGCAGTAAATCTTGGAGGCTAATTCTAGACATAGGTTAGCAGACAATGTCTGGAAGCTGAAGCATTCAAGATTCAGGTTTGCAGACAATTAGATTGTACGGAGGCTAGAAGCTTGCAGGTCTAGGCCTAGAGATTGATAGAATAGAGAAAGAAACACACTGGGCTCAATCCAAGCTGTGTATTCATCTCATCTCTGAGGAAATAAAAGCTACATTTACAACTTTTATTCTACACTAGATTATTTCTGAGCCTTCGGTCTATTTTCATGATGGAGGCTGCAACGAGTGTCAGCAAAATAAAATATAAGCAGTACAAGCAGTAGCAAGAAAATGAGGGATTGGCTCTTAAGATGGATCTATGTTTCACTCAATGCATGTTAGAATTAGTATAATTTGTACTTGAAATTTAGGTTTAACCATCTAGGTTTTAATAATTATTTTAAAAATGATACTTGTGTTTTAAAATATTTGAAATATGGAGCTGGAGAGAGGTCAGTGGTTAAGAGCACTATCTGCTCTTTCAGAGAACCTGTATTTGATCCCTAACCCATGTTGTTGTGGCTCACAGCTCCAGTTCCAGGAGATCTGATGCCCCCTTCTAGTCTCCTTTTGTGCTAGGTACATGTATGGTGCACAGACATACATGCATGAAAAATACCCGTACACATAAAACAAAACAAATTTTTAATGAAAAAGAATATATGAAATGTAGTAAAGAATTAGCATCATGGCATTCTTAGGCTAACATCTTTATCTCTTTGGGCTAGTGTAACAGAATACACTGACTTAAATAGCAGACATTTACTTCTTACAGTCTGGAAACTGTAAACCATAAAGGTGTAGTCTGGTGAGCAGTCTCTCCTGGCTTTGAAGGTAGTAATTTTCTCCTGAGGTTGAGCGTGAAATGAAGCGTGTGCACACTTGCTCTGGCCTCTTCACCGGTTCATAAGACTTCAATCTTATGACCTAATTACCTCCAAAGCCCCACTCCAAATATCAGAATTACTTGTGCTTTTCAGTGTCCACCAGAAAGGTATTGTTATTTTTCTTTGAGGTTTTGTTTGTTGCTTTTCATTAATGAGAAAGAGAGATCTCAAGAAAGACAGTACTTTAAATTCTGCATAGTTCCATCAGGGACTAGACGACACGCCTCCTGAGGATAACGAGAGGCTTTTGTGGTTTCTGTGAATATCACTGCCCTTAGCGTGTGGCTCTGGCCCACATCAGATTAGACACTTCCATAGAAGGTATGAATTCTGCCCTGGTCTCCTTACACCTGGAGAATCGCTTTCACCAAAGTGTGAGGCCTGGAGTTAAAACACAGACAGACAATGGCCAAGCCTTTTTGGTCTTTAGCTCTGTAAATCTGCCCTTTTGACAGAGCTGGAGCTCTGCAGGCATAGCACAGCTCAGCAGTGACAGCTGGCTCAGTGGTGGCTCTGCACACCATGGCTGGGTTGTTGCTGTCCAGAAGACACTTGGCTATCCTCCCCAGTCAGCGGCTGTTCCTCTTCCAACTGGCAGGCTATGGCTAGAGGTGAACGCTTGTGTCTATTCCTTCCTGTGAGAAGTTTTAGGAACGTGTATAGTCTTCATTTCTCTCTCTATTCATTTCTCTCAGCTCTGTCCTGTTGTTTAATCAGTCTGTGGCTCCAGTTACGTCCGTACCCGTTTCTCTTAGAGTTGGGATGTCCTTTGTGAGGCCTTTAAGTACTGATGTTCCTTTGAGTGACCTCCCTCTTTAGGACTTCTACAGGCAGGAGTGAGCTGGTGGTTTTTTAATCTTTACCACAGACAGGATGGGGAAATTGAGGATGTGAAGAATTAAAGTTAAACTCCCTTAAGACTATCCTATATTAATTCAATTTTTGAAGAATATCTTTGAAGGATATAGAGTATTGGTGTGGTTCTGGGACAGAAGAACTTGATGAGATATCTGGGTAACAGGACAGGAGTATTAGCAATGACACTGTTAACATTGTTCAGACAATATCTATTGTAAGGCTACTATTGCAAGATATGGTATAGGTTTCATTCCTCCCCCCACCCACCCCCATCATGTTATCATCCCTACTTGACAGTTGAGGAGACAAGACCCAAGAGGTTTGCCAGGTGTGAGCAATGGCATCCAGATGCCGTGGATCTACTACTCCAGTTGCTGGAGCTGTGGTAATGAGTTAAGGGGTCATGTCCACCTTGGAAAATCAGGGATGCGTTCATTAACTTCTACTGACTTGACTTTTGCTCTGACAAAGACTCCCTTCTAATCTCTGAAAGTCCCTGTACTTGGACACACCCTACAATATGTGAAGTAGAACCTTCTGTGTTTCTTCCTTCCCCTAATCTTCCCTAAGGCTTACTCCAGCCCTCCTAGGGTGCCAGTGGCTTTGCATAATTTATCATTAATTAACACAAATCTGTTTGGATGCTTTATTCTTCTGGAGTAAATGAATGATAACAGCCTATGGCGTTCGTGTTCTATGTAATGATGGAACAGCACTAGCTAATAGGTAAGAGCAAGCAATGTGTGGGGGCCATGAAGATGCTAATATCATCCCAATCACAAAAGCTGCTCCCTCACCCCTCCCCGAGCACCCCACACTGCTAGGCTTGTGGAGAAATTAAGACACATATCTAACAATCGTTAAATATGATTGTCAGTTCTTTGGAAACCTGGAGCAATATTCTGGTTTTGTTTCTTCTGTCCAGAAATTACACACAGGGATGAGTAACTTGAGGCTGTCTCCCACACTGGGAGTGCTCAGATTCTTGGCTCAAGGTGATACAAGGGGCCTGAACCATTCCAAAGGAAACAAAGGCAAGACAAATAAAGAAACAAATAGCTGTGCCTGTCAGACTGAACTTGAATGGATGAGGGTGGCTGCAAGCTCTCCAAAGACTGGTGGCTACCCAGGTTAAAGGGCACCAAAGGAAATACACAGGTTCCCTGGGTTAGGAAGAAGGCTTGCCTGTTCCTACAGGCTATGCTGTTGTGAGGCCTCTATGCTTTGAGAGATGGACCAAGGTGACTCACACTTCCTGAGAAGTGTCTTATCTTTGCCAGGCAGACATCTGTGCCTTCCCTTGACCAAGAAGTCACCCATGCAGGACCACTCCCTCTCAGGCAGATCAGCCAGTCTTTATTGCTCCCTAGGGTTGGTCTCGAGAACAGCCCCAATGACAAAGCAGGAAGGAGAGCTTGCTGACTGTCTCTTGGATTTCTGTTTCTTTTGCTTTCTTGGTCCCTCACCCCCCTTCCTCAGCAGCTGCCAACAGACCAGAATGGATTGATGAGCTTTTTGACTTTAGGAGAAATGAGAACATCACTGGACCACATTTTCCTAAAGGGAGATGTCTTACTTAGGGTTTCATTGCTGTTAAAAGACAACATGACCAAGGCAACTCTTATAAAGAAAAACATTTAATTGGGGCTAGCTTACAGTTTCAGAGGTTCAGGCCATTATCATCATGGTGGGAAGTATGATAGCATGCAGGCAGACATGGTACTGGAGAAGGAGCTGAGAACTCTACATCTTGATCCAAAGGCAGCCAGAAGGAGACTGTCTTCTGCAGGCAGCCAGGAGGAGGATCTCTTCTGCACTGGGCGGAGCTTAAGTACTAGGAGACCTCAAAGCCCACCCACAGTGACACATTTCTTTCAACAAGGCCACACCTCCTAAAAGTGTCACTCTGTATGGGCCAACCATACTATCTAAACCACCACAGGGGATAAGGGCTTTAATAAAGATGCACCCTCTGGTTAGAGGGTCATTGGTATCTTGAGATTACTTAGTTTGACTTTATGGATGTGTTCCATTGATAGTTTTTGCCCCCCGCCCCCAGGGAGACAGAGTAGAGTGTATACAAATCACAAGCAAGTTGTTTCTGGGCTGAGTGGCTTCTACTTTACTCAGACAGAGGCTCACCACACACAGGCTTCTTGAGAGAGCATGTGGGAAGTCACGGTAGATTATTTATTATTACTTTTGCTGTTTGATGGTGGTGGAACCATAAAGCTTTCTTGCCAGAAACAGCATGGTCATCCGAGTGGCTTTGTGAGTGTGTGGAATGCCACACAGAGAAAGGCACTGTTGCTACATATAAGGGGCTCACAGTCTGGTGTTGGAGGCAGGCATCTTAAAAAAGGTTGCTGCGGTGATGGTAGCAGGAACGTTAATGGTGTAAATAAAGTTCTGTTGAAACTTGAGACATTGACTTAGGTCAGGGGAGGCTTCACAGACAGGTCACAAGTCAGATTGGGTTCTGAAACAAGAGTGTGATTTCTGCAGGCCGGGAAGGGAGACAATTTTAGGAACTTGAATGAGGGAGCACAAGGCGTGTTCTGAACTGCCAGGAGTCCTGTTTGATGAGGGCACTGTCCTTCTGACGTGTTCCATGGAACTCTGGTCCTTAGAGATGAGCCATTGTCAAGGGATATTAGGTCAAATGTTTTAGAGTTTGCCTCTTTTGTGGTTCTCTTAGAGTTCTGAGATTCACGGAAGAGTACTGAAGACCTGTATGGAAGCAAAGAAAGCAAGGCAAACCCACTTAGACATTTTAAAGTGAGGTACTCCTTCCTTTGTCAGAAAAGATCTTTCAACTCCTGTAACCAGAGCTTGATTGGATTCCTTTAAGCATAGGGCAAGGCACAGAGAAAGGAGGGGGAGCGTGATTTGGGGAAGGTCTGCTTAGGAGTCTGGAGTCTCATCCTGAACTTGGTGGGAGCAGTAGTACCCAGAAAGTCCCTTTCTGTCTCAGAAAACATCTTTTCTTGGTACTTAAATGAAGGAAGGAGAAAGAAAAGATCTACGAAAAGAAATCTGAGCTTCCCTACAAAGCAGGACACAGAGATACTCTTTACGGTGTATGTAGATCTCAAATGTGTTCTGGGAGTCGCTCCTGCTCAAGGCAACTCCTGATCTCATTCAACTTACCATCTGATCATGGGCACAGACTATGGGCAAAATGAATAAGCCCACAATGGAGTGAGTAGTGCATAGAAGGCAGAGACACACAGTGAGAGAGAGAGAGAGAGAGAGAGAGAGAGAGAGAGAGAGAGAGAGAG
>NW_021605000.1:308649-312849 GCF_004785775.1 Grammomys surdaster
GAGAGAGAGAGAGAGAGAGAGAGAGAGAGAGAGAGAGAGAGAGAGAGTAATGAGGGGCTATGCCTCATTTCAGGTATGGCTGCCTGGACCAGAAGACTGGATGGGTTTGAGATGAGGACTTGGGGGAGGCAACATAGTGAAATCTGCTGAGAAAAAAACAAAACAAAACAACACATGCAAAGGACCAAGTGTGCACACAAGGGACACAGCAAGGGAGAGCTGTAGACTGTGCACACTGGGGGCAAGCAAAGGGGAGGTGTGGATTGTGTCTATAGGGGTTACAGTAAGGGGATGATGGCTGGAAGAACAGAGGAGGATTGGATGAGTAGAGACGAAAGGCTAGAGAGATTCTACGGGCAGGATGGGGCCTTGCGGGAGAGCTTTTGCTTATATGATAGGATGCTGTGGTAACACTTGTAAATGGCTAAATGAAGATATAATTCATGAGCCACCACTTGCATCATTAAGTGGTCTGTATAGTATTCATAGAGTCGAGCAGTTATCACTGGGATGTAATTTTAGAAATCCCTGTCAGCAGTCACTGTCCATCCCTCTATGCCCTGCCCAGACCTTGACAAACATCAGTCTCTGAAGGTTTTCCTGTTCTAGTCATTTCACATAAATGACAAATACCATATGGGTTCTCTTGTTACGCATTTCACTCACGGCAGGTTGACAAGTTTAAGTTTTAAGCATGCTGTAACATATCCACACTTTGTTTTTAGAGTTCAAAATATTCAACTGTATGATGTATCATATCTAGGGTGTTTTTTTTTCCCCATGGTGCCCTCTGAGCAGAGGAAGGATGGGACTGAGTTTGAGAGGAACACTGTGGCCTCTTGGTCGAGAATGGACCGAAGGGGAGTAAGTATGGAACTCAAAAGGCTGACTGGGAGGTGGTGGAATGTGGTTGGGGGTGATGAGTTTGGAGCTAGACAAAGTGACATGGAAGAGGCAAGGGAGGGACATTGTTCCAGGGCTTAGTTCTGGGTTATTTTCCTTTATTACACTTACTTCTTAGGTTATAGTAGTCTCCGTGTGTGTGTGTGTGTGTGTGTGAAAAGTGTATGCTTGTATGTGTGTTTATGTGTGCACAGGTGCATGTGTGTGCAGATTAGAGGTTAATGTTGGGTGTCTTCTATCCTTTTACTTTATTTGTTTTTATTTTATGTACGAGTGTTTGCTGTATGTCTGTGCACCACATGCATGCAGTGCCTACGGAAGTCAGAAGATGATATTGAATCCCCTGGAACCAGAGTTCAAGAAGGTTGTAAGCTGAGAATCAAACCCAGGTCCTTTTGAAGAACAGATGGTGCTCTTAACTGCTGAGCCACTTCTGCAGAATCCTCTATCATTTGATCACTTGCTTTGTTGAGACTGCAGTCCTGCTTTAAACCGGAGGTTCACTGACTTGGCAAGACTAGCTGGGCTGCTAGCTCCAGCTCTCCTCTTGTCTCCGCCTCTCCAGTTCTAAGATTGTAGGAATGTATCGCCTCATCTGCTTTTTTTCCTGGGCTTCTGGGAATTCAAACTCAGGTCCTCATGCTTGTGCAGCAAGTACTTTATCAACTGAGCACTCTGCCCAGCCCAGTCTCCTCAGTTGTTTCAAATACTGTTTGAATTGTGATAATCATCTTTGCCTTCTCCAAATCTGTATGTTGAAATCCTAATGCCCAGTAGGATGAGACCTTTGAGGAGTTATTAGGTCTCAAGGATGGACCCCTCAAGAATGGAAATAGCAATGTTAAGTGAAGGACCTCCCTTAGTTTGCCTTCTGAAAGTACAGTGAGAAGCCAGTGGTTTGTCACCCAGGAAAAGGTTTCCACGAGACTCATACTGTCACCATGATGTCATATTTCCAAAGTCAATAACTTTGAGAACTGAATTTCTGTTATTTACAAATCATCCAGTCCAGTTTTTTACAGCCCAAGACATTACTGTGAACCATGGTACTTAAATCTTTCTGACTTGTGACCACTTCCAACCTGGGAAATTTTTATGTAACCTAGGATATATAGATATGGAGAACCAAACATTTACTGATCATAAATTTATATGATCATTTATATGAATATATATATATATATGGTGCTGTGGATAGGCCCAGCCTTGTATTTTGGTACTAATTCCCCTTTCCTGTGAAGGGCTGCAGAGGAGGAGTGAGTCATTACACAGGTGAATTCTAGTGAACCTTCTGCCCATCTTAATTTGTAAAATAAAGGCTGGAGCCAGTGATTGGGCAGAAGAAGGGGAGGTGGAGAAATAAAGGTTGGTGGGGGGGGGAGGATGACTGGAGGGAGACTGGAGGAAGACAATGGAGGAGGAAGACGATGGAGAGGATGATGACTGGGGAGAGGAGAGAGAGGAGGACGACAGAGAAGCAGGAGGGTAGAAGGACAAATGCAGGGTCTGGAAAACCCTCAAGTTATAAGGGTCTCAGAGCTGGGGAACAGAGTAGTGTAAGGGTATCTGCCCAATCTAGGCTTACAGAATATACTCATAATTACTGAGTTGTGTTATCATTGACCGGTCATATTTGGGTTGGAGATTGAAAAATCTCCCACTACAAATACTTTGTATGCCATACATATAATTTTACTGTTTATTCAGGATGAAAAGAAATTTCCATTCTAATGAGATGGATGTTTCCTTTTTGTTTTTTTGTTTTTTTCCAAGACAGGACTTCTCTGTATAGCCCTGGCTGTCCTGAAACTCACTCTGTAGATCACGCTGGCCTTGAACTGAGACATCTGCCTGCTTCTGTCTCCCAAAGGGTGGGATTAAAGGTGTGCTCCGCCACCACCACAACTTGGCTGTGGTAGTTTATTTTAACATAGAGAATTTGATCTTCAATGAAAATTACTGCAGGACAGAAAGTATCTTCAACACTTTTCATAGCTTATCCATATTATAATTTGACAGTTGTCAAAGCTTGAGAACGTTGCTTCATGCAAATACATAGCACAAAACAGCAGAATCATGTTTAGGGACATTTCAGAAATTGGTGGATATTCTCTCCTAATTCCAAATCAAAATCTATTTAATGATTTTTCATTTAACTCAGGACAGATGTTTTGAGTGGTAAAAATTTCAGTACTGTGGTCCATAGTAATGTCTTAGTCTGTGACAAATAAAAAGCTGGACTGGGTGCTTTACAAATAACAGAAATGCACAACTCAAAGTTATAAAATTTGGAAATATAATTCAAGACAGCAGTAACTCAAACAGCCTTTATTTTTTTTTACAAGTAACAATTTTATTGGAAGTTAAGCAAATACACAAAATTTTAAAATTATGAATTCAATACTTTGGGTCGTAGGAGTAGCGTTTTGGCCAACAGAGGATGGCAAACGATGGGTGTGGTGGTTGCTGTGAAGTAGGGGAAAGTGATGGAGGCTCAGAGATGCTGTTTTTTACTCTCTACATCTTCTCTGCAGGTGCACTTGACTCTCAGAGGCTGCCTTGTTGTGCAGCCCCACAGCAGAGCTTCTTTGACCTGGCTCATCTCCCTTGCACACCCCTCCTCTCACAGAGTCCTTGGCTTTTTAAGCTTGCTCATTTTCATCTCCCTGCTCCATGAATCTGCCATTTCTATGATCAGTAGGAGAAATCATTGTGCTTAGATATATTAGTCAACAATAAAAAGAAATACACCAGTAACCCTAACCCACAGAACAATTTAGAAAAGTTTAAAATCTTTAAAAGTGGAAGTAGGGGCCTGGAGAGATGGCTCAGCAGTTAAGAGCACTGACTGCTCTTCCACAATTCCCAGCAACCACATGGTGGCTCATAACCATTTAAAATGGAATCTGATGCCCTTTTCTGGTGTGTCTGAAGATAGCTACAGTGCACTCACATACATTAAATAAATAAATAATTTTTTTTTTAAAAAGTGGAAGTGGAAGATGATGTTTTGAAAAGCCTTCATACAATTGTGGAAAAGACAGAACTGTAGAGACAAGAAATATCAGTGGGTTGCAAGAAAAGGAGAAATGGATGGATTAAAAGCAGGTGATTTTAAGAGTAGTAAAATTATTTTGTATGGTGGTGTAATGGGAGATGCATGACATCATGTACTGTCAAGATGTATAGTACTTAGGGATTTCACAAAATGGGCCCTTATTTCAGCCAGGGTTCTCGACAAAACATGTATATATACATATACATATACATATACATATACATATACATATACATATA
>NW_021605000.1:312859-318090 GCF_004785775.1 Grammomys surdaster
ATATACATATACATATACATATACATATACATATACATATACATATACATATACGTGTGTGTGTGTGTGTGTGTGTGTGTGTGTGTATAATTTATTAGAGTGGCTTATAGGCTGCTTGGAGGATCCATGGCAAGCTGCTGATCTTCTGTTTACATTGGAATCCTTAAGAAGCTGTTTCTAGTATCAGCAAAGGCAAGCTGCAGCAACCGAATAGATGAAGTTGCTGGCGAGAGTGAGGGAAGGCAGGCAAAAATCAGTTTCCTTCTTCCAAGTCCTTTTGTTTGGCCAGAAGGTACCAAACACACTTAGGGTGAGGCTTCCTGCTTCAAATAATCTGATCAAGAAAATCCATCACAGGTATGGCCAACAGCTTTCTTTTTAGTGGATTCCAGATGGGGCCAAGTTGTCAACCAAGATTAGCCATCACCCCCCCCCATGTAAACTGTTCACCATAGGTGGTCATGATGCATCAACATTGATCAGTCATTTGTAACAATTGACCTCCACTTGTGGAAGATGTTATTGAGAGCCAGTGGGAGATGAAATATGCAGGAGCTCTGTACCTCTCAACTTTTCTGTAAAATTAAAACTGCATAAAATAAAGCCTATCAATTTAAAAAGGTTTCTCCAACCCATCAGCACACCTCTGCTCTTCTAGGATGTCCTTCCTCAGTCAGTGGCTCCACTAACTGTCCAATTTCACGAGTGCAATCCAGACATTGACTATGTTGCTTTCTCAGGCTCAACTCTGAAGCTAATTAACCAGCAAGAGCTGTTGGTTTGCTCTCTTAAGCAACACTAATCTGTTCTTATCTTCATGCCCTCCATCATCCAGGTGGTCATCCATCCTCTCGGACCACTACAGTGGTCTCGTCAACCTTCCTCCACCCTTGCTTATCCTCCGTGCTGTACCCACTGTGGCTCCAAACCACAGACAGTGCATCAGTCATTGCTTAAAAACCTCCAGTACCTTTCCAGTTGCTCCTGGGGTGAAGGCAGAGCCATCCATGTAGCTCTCCTTCATGATCTGTCTCACCATCCTTTCCAGGTTCATTCCCACCACACCATCTAGTGCCCCTCATGCCTGTTGGGGTCTTTCTGTCCTTACCACTGACCACCAGGCACTCCATCCTTTCTGGGAAGGTTCTCATTTTCTTTTCAATGTATCTTCTACTCAGCCCCTTAAATTTTGAAGAAGTGGTCATTTCTTCAGAGAAGTCTTCTTGGAATTTCCTGACAGATTAAAGTCTCCACCTTTGAGCTTAATTGTGTGAGGTGGATTGAAGCAGTTTCCAGTTTGTAGAAACAGTAACTGGGTAGTTTAGTCACTTTTGCATAGTGGTGACCAAATACTGACAGAAACAACTTCAGGAAATATTTATTTTGACTCATGGCACCAGAGGGTTCAGGCTGTACTCTCTTGGCCTCATGATCTTGGCTAGAAACTATAGCTCAGAAAAGGATATGCGGATTAGTGAAGATAGCAATTAACACCTAGGACTCTGAAGGTGGGAATGTGCCTAAAAGCCAATGTCCCATGCCTCACATTGGCATGGGACTCAGGGCTTCACAGGGAGCTCATGTTCCAGAATTTTCCTCCAAGAGCTTACCAGCTCAGCTGTAAGCACTCACTGCCTCTGTGATCTCATCCAGGGAGGGAGCACTTTGGACCTGAACAGCACATTTGGCTGTTGCATGATCCAGATTGCAAAATTGGGTGACTTCATGCTCCTTTCTTTCCTCCTCAGAGTGGACACAGTTCTCATCATGCTGGAAAAGCTGGACAAGAAGCTCGTTAGGGGAATGGAAAAACAGCATTGAAGAGACATCCGGCTTTAACTCCATAAAAGGACCAGTGCCATAAGGTTTTTACATATCTGTTTTGACAGTCAGTTTCTCATATGTTTGTTGAGGAATGATGACACATTTGAAGGTAGCAGGCTCTCCACCGAGAGTGAAGTCACAGTCACCTCTCTGAGGCTCAGAATCCAGCTGCTTCCCTGTTCACTGATGTTCCAGTCCATGGAGTATTGGGGATCTATAATCCACCTCCATCATCTGCACTTTTCTCATTTCTGTTTATTTATTCATTGCATAAACCTTCAGAACACATACGATGGCAAGCCCTGAACTGGCCATTGTGACATCCTGGACTTCACTGACTAATTTTCCTTCCTCTAGAGTGAAAGTCCCAGGGATGCAGTGGTCTGTGCATTTTCCTCACTGATGCATCTAGAACATTGATTTGCACTTAACAATGTAGTGACTTCATGGATGTTGTAGGTGAGTGTGCTTGGGTATCTCCCTGATTGCCTGCCTAGCACTCAGCATCCACTTTCCCCTGCTTGGTAATGGAACCCCAGTTCTCTGTGGGGGGATACATTCTACTTCTCTCTCTGTATTTACACATGTATGTGTATTAAGGTTTCTCTAGATTCTCCTGTTTTTCTAGAGAAGCAGAACTGATAGAATGGATATATTCATATATAAATGGGTACATATACATTTATATAAATGGGATTTATTAGAATGGCTTACAGTCTGTGATCCTACTATTCTAACAATGGCTGTGTACCCGTGGAAAGCCTAGGACTCCAGGAGCTATTTGGTCCACGAGGCTAGATATCTCAGCTAGTCTTGACTACATGTCGGAATCTCAAGGCTCTAATGCCAGTGATGCACTGGCCAGTGAGAGAGAAGACAAGCAGACAAAGAGCAAGAACTTTTTCCTCCCATGTCCTTTCCATGGGCTGCCATCAGAAGGTATAGCCCAGATTTAAGGTGGGTCTTCCCACATCAAATGATTAAACTGAGAAAAACCCCTCACAGGTATACTTAGTAGCTTGGGTTTTAGTTCATTCCAGATATAGTCAAACTGACAACCAAGAATAGTCAGTATAGTAGTAGTATGTGTGTGTGTGTGTGTGTGTGTGTGTGTTATGATGTGCTGAACATGCATCCCAGGACCTCAGTTACATTCAGTGAATGCTCTAGCCATACAGGAAAATCTATTGATTTCAGTCTGTGGCATGACAGAGCTAACTCTACTTCAAGTTCAAGTCAGTTGACTTGCTCTCCAGTCTAGGGCAGAGAGATACAGTGAGGATAAAGGCCAAGCGCAGGGTGATACATCGACAAACTGAGGGACACCAGAGGTTCCCCCAGAAAACCACCAGAAGCAAAGTGAGGGGCAGGGGAGAAAGCTCCGCTCACAGCCCTCAGAAACCACCAACACCTCTCCCCGAGAGGCTTTGAAACCAGAGGATTGTACGGCTGTCACTGCTGTGGACGCCATATCAGCTGCTTGCCTGTCAGTGGAGCGCAGAATAAAGAAAGCAGAAGTTAGGGAGATAAAGATGGACTGGGCTCTGAGGATGTCGCCTTTCCTGGGTAAGATCTCAATTTCCTGGGGCTATTGTATCATGTGCTACAAACTGAGTATCTGCGACAGAGTCTCACTATGTAGCCCTGGCTGTTCTGGAAGTTGCTATTGTAGGTCAGGCTGGCCTTAAACTCATAGACATCTTCTTGCCTCTGTCCCCCTAGTTCCAGGACTAAAGACATGCAACACTACACCCTGTCAAACAGAGCATCTTAAACAACAAGAATGTCTTCCTCCCATTGCAAGCTGTTCACTGTTGAAATCTGCAGGTTTGGTAGATTCTGAGGACTACGAGGGAGGCTCTGTTCTCTGCTCTCCTCTTGCTTGATGTTTCTGTAGATGTATCATTCTCTGCTCTCCCTTCGTGCTGGCTGCGTCTCTTTTCAAGCTCCCCTTGCCCTGTCACACTGATTGAGACTGTCCAAAGGATCTCATTTTAGGTCCATTTTCTATTAAAGACAGTTTGCAAATGAGGCCACACACACAGGCACTCCACCCTGTGACATTCTCTGTGGCCGAGAGCCTTCTGCACTTAACTGATTTAGTTCTCTAAAGCAAAGCCTGTGTTTTGAAGAAAGCCAAAGAAAGGGTGGGAAGTTCCACTGTGTTGTACATGATCTTTCCATGAGACAGGAAGCTGGGGACCAGACACAGAGCAGAGTGGATGCAGATGGAGGATAGCATGGTATTTGTCTCCATGCATATGTACAGCTGCCCATGTAGAGAGTTCATCTCCTTGCTTGGTGTCTTCTCTGACTGATGGGCCAGGCACCTACTGGGTGAACATTTTTTTTTTTTTGTGGTTTTTCGAGACAGGGTTTCTCTGTGTAGCCCTGGCTGTCCTGGAACTCACTCTGTAGACCAGGCTGGCCTCGAACTCAGAAATCCACCTGCCTCTGCCTCCCAAGTGCTGGGATTAAAGGCATGTGCCACCACCGCCTGGCCTAGGTGAACAGTTATCTATGATTTTTTTTTCAGTTGGTTTCTTTGTGAGGCAATCAAAGACCAGCTGGCCTGGCTTCTGATCATGCCTTATTCTAGGGCAGTAATTCCCAACCTGTGGGTGGCAATCCCTTTGTGTGTCCCATATCAGATATCCCGACTATCAGATATTAACATTATGACACACAACAGTAGCAAAATTACAGTTATGAAGTAGCAACAAGATACTTTTATGGCTGGGAGATTATCACAACACGAGGAACTGTATTAAAGGGTCTTTGTGTTAGGAAGGCTGAGACCCACTGTCCTAGGGGGTCAGGGGGCAGCACAGGCTTGCATATTAAAGAACTTGTTTTCCCTCTAGTTCAGTATGGAGAAGCCAGTCCTACTTTGCAGAGTTCTAGTCCCACGTGGTTTAAGGGAGAAAGTGGTATGGAGAAAGCTTTGATGCCCTGTTGTCCTCAGGGTTCCAAGTCCCGGCTCCCAGCCTGGTCTCAGAAATTTCTCCATCAAGAAAACTCCTGCACATTTGTTTGTGCACCTGCACATTAAGACCCATTCCAGACTCAGCTCTGTACCTGGCGAGGGTATGGGCCCCACCAGGCCTCATCTGAGCCTGTGGGCAGGAGTATTTGCTAGCATATGTATGGTTTTAATCTGCCATATCCTCCAAGGATTCATGGTCTGAATAGCTGGTTCCTTGCATATACTATTAATTTAACAGTTGGAGAGGCTTTAGCAGGTGGGGTCTGGATAGTAGAAGGTGCTCACATGGTTTGGGTCTTTGAAGATTTTACTTGTTCTCCATTCTGGTTTTCTTTCTCTGGTTCATGTCTGCTACCATGGGAACAAGCTGATACCACCTTGTAACCATGGGAACAAGCTGATACCACCTTGTAACCATGGG
>NW_021605000.1:318100-329001 GCF_004785775.1 Grammomys surdaster
CACCTTGTAACCATGGGAACAAGCTGATACCACCTTGTAACCATGGGTACAAGCTGATACCACCTTGTAACCATGGGAACAAGCTGATATCACCTAGTACTCCTGCTGCCCTGGCCCAAGTTGCCCACTGCTAGATCTTCACTGACAATGGATTGAAACTCCCCTGAAATGGGAGCCAAGGCAATCTTTTCCTCTGCTAAGTAGCTCCTCTCAGGTGTTTTGTCAGAGCCCAGAACTTGTGAGCAGGGCCGTGTCCGCTCTGGTGTCACTGTCCCCCACATGCTCTCCTCTGGATTTCATTTCAACAGACACTTTCCCGAAAGGCCACAAACCCCAGAACTGTGGTTTTTAGTTTTTGGCTTTGGTTGCCATGCCCATGCTCCTGACAGTTTCGGTTATTTCCAGTGTTCCATTCAGTACCTGAATCAGCATGGACCAAGAGAGCCCCCCAGTTCCTTCAGCTGCAGCAGGGTTCACTCATTCAGTGTAGCAATACACAGACATGTATTGGATGTTTTAATCTAGGGTGGTTTTGAGGTTTTCTAGAAAGTGTTTTAGGCGTCAGGCTGGGTGGAGACTGATTCCTCAGAAGGGAGTTGGGCTTTAAGAGAACAGAAATGACCTCGGTCCTGTCCCAGAGATGAGGGCTCTCATCTGCTTTCCACCCAGGGTGGAGCGTGGTCATTCCGGGGAGGGGGTAAGTGGAGGTTCCTGGAGTTGCAGAGCTCTGTCTGGGTTGTGGGAAAGTGAAGGGTGGCTTTAGTACCAACTGGGATGTGGAGCTCAGTTCTGCAGCCCTCTTACAGAGTCACCGACTATCAAGATAGTCTTTGTAAGGCACTTAGCACAGGGCACACAACACGTCTTAAAATAAACATTAGCTTTTATTATAATTTTATTTGGAAATAAGATAGCTTATGACCCAAGAGAACAAACAAAGAGTCATATTGGAATCATGATATTTAGTATTTTTAATAATTAGAAATCTCAAAATAGCATTAAAAGAATGAGTTATATTTGCAATAAAAAAAGACTTAAAAAAAAAAAAGGTCACAGAGTCCAGCCCTTCACACAATAAAACCAGCTTGCTTATTACTCTGTGCCCCAACTATTCCTGTTTTCTATAGCAGTGGCCGTGCGTTGTGTTGATTTGGGGTGGGGGTACATAAATGGCAATGTTCTATTCACCAAGACAGGCTATACGTACACAGTAGACGCTGATACCAGAACTTGTCCCTCTGCACTGCCCGATAGGTATCCTCAAAGCATCGTTTCAGTTGAGACTCAGAAACGTCCTTGCTTGAGAGTAGTTCAGATGTTATCGATGTTCCCTTTAGGAAGGAAGAAGTCAAACGCCCCAAGAGGAAAGAGATTTTCCAAAGGTACAGAGGTTTTAAGAGGGGAAGTGGAACCTTGCAGCCTTCTGCTAAGTGTGTAGAACAAGCAAATGGAATGGCCAGGCCTAGGAAATACCAGTGAGAGATATTCCAGATGAAATCACTGCTATCTGGTGGGTCAATAGTCAGAGATTTGGTCTATGACATCTCATAGCCTCTAATGGAGCCAGCAAAGAAAATCACCAAATCTATCTCCTATGAAAAGCCCACTAGCTTCTGCCAAGTGCCATCCTGGAGTGGTCAATCAGTAGTTATTTCTCGAGTACTTTCTGTGTAAGACTGATGTTCACAAAGGCAAGAGGATAATAACAGGTCACATCAGGTTCCTGGAATTAGAGAAAACAGAAATGAGAGAATTCTAAACACTTTGTGATGTTTTTTAAAGAATTTATTTTAAATTTTATTTGAATGTGTTTGAGTGAATGTAAAATGTGCATGTGTGCTGTGTACGCATATGTGTATATGTGTGGGTGTGCAAGTGTGTATGTGAGCATGTGTGTACATGTATGTGTACATGTGCGTGTGTATGTGTGTGTGTGTTTGTGTATGCCTGTAGAGTCCAGAAGGGAATGGTAAATCTGCTGGAGCCGGAATTATCAGAAGTTGTAAATTGCCCATATGGATGCTGGAAACCATATGTGGGTCCCCTGGGAGACTTAACTCTTAACTACGGAGCCCTCTCCAGCCCATGTGGTGGCATTCTTGATGCTCATTGAAAAGAGTAATGCCTACAAAGATATACAAAATACTTTGCCATATAATGGCATTATTTTACACGAACTGTAGGATATCAAAAGATGTTATTACTTAATAGCACATGGCAGCAGGCAGGCCAGGAACAGCACCAGCCTTAGATAAAGCAGTAATTGAGAGGACACTGAGCCACTGGCACACATTGGCCCACTTCAAGATTATGGGATGAGAAGAAAAGGGTGTTAGGGAGGCACCCCTGAAGAGGAGGTCAGCTATGCCAGCAGACCATAGAAGGTTACATAGAGCCTTGGGAGGGTTCAGTGTCTCAGTTCTGAGAATTAGCTCTCTCTGCACTTCCTGCCTCTGCTCATGTTCATCCCACTGGGCCCTTTCTACTTCCTAGGCTCCAGTCTAGTCTTGGTGGACAGAAAAAAAAATGTTCTTTGTTGACTTGCTTCCAGATTTCTTTTTACACTATGGAAGTCATTTGGTTTCTTTGTGGTTTCCTTTGAGCCACTTTACATGAAAAGCATCCTGTGGGAATATGTAGGAAATAAACTAATTACCACTTTAAAAATCCAGCACCACTCCTGCGGCCGGGTTGCCCTGTGGAGCATGTGAGAGTAGTATTGAGGGCTGGGGGAAGCTGATGAGATGGGGGTCTGCCTTAAGGTGAGGTGTGGGTGCTCTTCCTGGGGGAGTAGGTGATGAGGAGCCTTGTGAAGTGAAGCTGGGCCCAGAGCAAAACTGTGGGTTTGAAAGGATTCCAGCAGCTCTGTGGAGAATTTTCCCTAGTGCTGAGAGGTCAGATGCTGTGGTCATCCCAGATTTAGTTTCTGTGTCGTAGCCACTGACATCACCTATACCAAGAGGGATGCAAAGGAAATGTGAGGTTTTAGAGCAAGATGAGTGCAGACTTGGAGAGCTGGTTCAACATGGCTTGGAAGACAGAGTGAAGACAGACTGGAGTTTTTCAAGGCAGTTACAGAATACTGTTAAGTCTAGGGTATGGCTATGGGTAGGGGTTTGTGTGGTGCCCCCACAAAATAGAGCATCCAGGCTTTTAATCTCCCTGTTTTGCAGAGGCAGGAGGATGGGAAGTTCAAGGCCAGCCCAGCTACGCAGTAAACAGGAGACAACCTTGGGTGAATAGCAAGGTCTGGTTTAATAGATCAACCAACCAGTCAACTGACTAACCAGCCAGCCAACAAACCAACTAACCAACCAACCAGTCAACCAACCCTAAATACATGTTATTTTTCCAGCAGTTTCAGTCAGTCTTGTGCCCCTGACTATGGGATATATTTCAAGAAATGAATCACTAGGTGATTTTGACATTGTATGAATATCGCAGCGTGTACTTGATAAAACTAAGATCAGTTATGCTGTAATTAGGCAATATTCTATAGAACCACTGCTCTGTGTGCTATGGTTGATTAAATGTCATGTAGATCATGGCTGCATACATTATTATGATCTCCTTGCAATGTAATGTCAGCAAAAATTGTGCTTCTCATCTTAACTGAAATCTTGTACCCTTTGATCTCTCCCCCAACTCCAGCCACTGGTAAATCACCTTTCTGCCATTCCTATGAAATTGACATTTGTTTATTTTTCGATCTAATTTTTAGATCAGATCATATGGAATGTGTCGTTCTGTACTTGACTTACTTAACATAAAGCCTTTCAACTTTGTTTTGACAAAATTTCCTTCTTTTTAAGGGTTATGTAGTAAAGTGTGCACATACATTGTAGAAAGGAAACGTGTGCGTGTGTGTGTGTGTGTGTGTGTGTGTGTGTGACCACATTTTCTCCGTTAATGGACTCCCATGGTTCATTCCACGTAGTGACTCTTGTGTGCATTGTGCTTTAGTGAACATGGAAGTGCAGCTACCTCTTCAACATGGCAATTCCAATTCCTTTGATTGGCTTTGTATCCAGAGTGAGGTATCTGGGTCATACGGTGGTTTGGTTTTGTGGTTTTTGAGGATCCTCCTTGTCTCCCCGGATGGCTGTTCTAATGCACATTTTCATCAGTAGCTTACAAGGCTCCCTTCACCATCTTTTGTCAGCTACCATTTGTCTGTTTGATGCTAGCCATTCCAGCAGTGGGAAGTGTACTCTCCTTGGGATTTCAATTTTTCTTCTTTCATGACTGGAGATGCTAAGTGCCTTTCATGTCTCTGCTGGCCATCTCTGCTGGCCGTTTCTGTTCTTTTTTTTTTTTCCTCTTCTGACTCCTTGGTCCATTTAAAGGTATTCTCACTGCAAAAAGTAATAAATAGGTGAGTTGATGGACAGTTCAGTTATTTGGATTTTTGAACAAGCAACACAATTATCAATGAAAACAAAAAAATAATTAAACAAAAACAAACAGAAGCACAAAGCATCCTAGGCTGTGCTCCAGAGCTGAGGAGCTGTTGCCGCTGTAAGCTGTGGAGACCTATGTTTGTAACTCACCCCGAGTTATTTGGATGAACACGTCACAGAACTGAGAACATGGGATTGTAACAACAAAAGGAAGGACTGAGAGATACCAGTTGAGAGTCTAAGATATGAGGGCCTAGGGGCTGTTTCCTTTGAGGATGTATACCTTTTGGACTGGATGACATGTGGTTGCATAGCCACTTTCTGGGTTTAGGGAAGGGAAAACCAACTTGGTCTTTCTTGAAATCTGTGTGCAAGTGACTGTAAGTCTGTCCTGGTGTTTTCCTGTGCATTCCCCACTGTCTGCAGACACACCAGGGAAAACATTCTCTCACTTTCTGGATTCCTCCTGCCTCCTTGCTCTGTGTCTTTCTTTAGAGCTGTCCTGGGAGTGGAAGCTTATAGTAACTTGCCAATGGAAAATGGAATTAATTAGTGAAGAGACTGTCTTGCAAAATAAATGATGTAATGTGTTCCAAAGATAAAAAGAACTGCCTATGAGATTGTCTGTGATTCTGGGTAATGACACCATAGTGCTCTTTCTGGAGCTGAGAACTAAGAGCTGACCAGGGAGACTCTGGATTGGCTCTATCAGGACAGCTTGAAGGTGGGGTGTTTGGTGCATATCCAGGAGAAGTAACAGAGCTGATGAGAAAGTGTGAACTAGCATGTTTGGGTTGTGCTCTGCTGTTGTCTTATCATTTAGTCACCTTTATGATTTGTCAATAGTCTTCTGTGCTCCCAGGTTGTTAGTTATACAAGGGAGGACACGAGAAGAGAAATAAGCAAACAATAGTCTGTAAATCTATCAACTATCTCTCTATCCAGACAGATGTATACCTAATTTTAAAAAAGGGTTATGTATGTGTGTGTGCATGTGCGCAAGTGTCTGAAGAGGCCAGAAGAGGACATTGGATCCCTTGGATCTGGAGTTACAGGCACCTGTGAGCTGTCCAGTGTGGATGCTAGGAACCAAGCATGGGTCCTTTGGAAGAGCAGCAAGTGTTAACTGCTGAGCCATTTCTCCAATCTCAATAGTAGCTGAAACAATTTTTAAAGTTAGTATGAAACATAATGTTTTCATATATTGTTTTTTTGAGACAGGATTTATGTAGCCCTGGCTATCCTTGAACTGGCTCTATAGTCTTGGAACTAGGCTGGCCTCAAACTCACAAAAATCCACTTACCTCTGCTGGGATTAAAGGTGTGTGCCGCCACTGCCCAGTGCAAGATAACCCATTTTGGTATGACTGTTCATACATGTCTACCACTGTTTCTTGCTCTTTCTTATTCCTTCTCTCAACTACCCTTCCCATTTCTCCTTCCTGTCTCTTGATGGTCTCCTTCCTCACCTCTGAATTATCTACATTCTGCTTTTATGTTACATACATGAATATGTATATATACTACATATGCTTCATATATAGCACATATGAGAGAAAGCATGCAATATTTTACTTCTTTCATTATTTTAATTTCTGCTCCCTTCTCTTTAAGATTCTTCTTTCCCCCTCCTGGTCTACCTTCATCTCTCTCACACACCTGAGAGATGAGAGAGAGAGAGAGAGAGAGAGAGAGAGAGAGAGAGAGAGAACAATATGCCATATTTTATATTGTCTGGCTTACACTAAGTGAGCTCCTGTTCACTCATTTTCCTACAGGTGACATAACTTCCACAGTCACCTGCTGATGGCCCAGTTAGCCATTATTGACTACTTATTAGTGATATCTTTCATTTATTCTCTTCCGTCTTAACTTTGGCATGTGTTAGAACACAGTCTAGTAGGTTTCTTAAAACGCCTCATTGAGATAAAATTCTCATTCCAATAACTTTCCAGTTGAACACTTACATTTTACTTTTATGGTTCTATAGATTGTATGACCATCATCACAAACAGTTTTAGGATATTTGGGTCACCCCAACATGAACCCCATACCCTTTAGCCATCATTTTCCAGCCTTCCTACCTTCCCTAACCCCCAGACACATATCTACACTGAACATTTCATATAAGTGGGATCCAAGGCTTTTTTGGGGGACTGGCTTTCACCTAGCCTAATGTTCGTAAGATTTATCCACAAAGTAGAGGATAGGATATCAATCCTGCCTTCCCAAAATAATGTGCTGGCAAAGTGGGTAGATTCTGGAGCCAGACTGCCTGCACTCAAATCCAGCTTTGTGCACACGCCCCTTTGTTTGAGCTGAAGCAAACTAGTTTGCCATCTTGGATTCAGTCTCTTCACTAGGAAACAGAGATAAGAAAGCTATAGCTTATTTCCAGGGGACCCATGAGAGGCAAATAAAAGCATGGCTGTAAAACTCTTGGCCTGCTGCCCAACCTCTGACAGAGCTGCAATAAGGCCAGCCATGGCTGACTTAATTATTTAAAGAGCTGTGAGCCCAAAGGCATATGAGTGACTGCAGGAACATTGCAAGCTCATTGGAGGAGTATGGTGAGAGGCCGTGGAGCACAGCAGGAACCTCATTTCTGCATGACAGGGGTTTATTTATTTATTTATTTATTTATTTATTTTGATTGCAACTAGAGCCTATGTCCATAACCAGGCCACTATTGATTTTTAAGATAACACTATCCTCTTTCCAAGACTTTTGAAATTCACTTTAGGCAGATTGAAACCTCTACCATTTCCTAGCAACTCAAACCAGTTTGCTTGGGATATTTATACTACTGCTTTAGGCTCTGTGCTACATGTGGGAAATGACTTTTGACCTAGAATATATCGGTTGGTGCAGAATGTGTCAGGTAGGGAAGGAAAGGGGCAGGAGAAATTGCTGAACTTACTTCAGAGTATGCACACTTACCAGATGTCTGATGTCACTTTTCGGGGACTTCCTTCTTGAGGTCAGATTTTTCATAGTAAGCATGCTGTACTGACTTATGAAACTGTCCCTGAGATGTGTAAAGCCTGTATTTATCTCTGGTGGTCTTCCATTTCCTCCCCATTAGTTACTGTTGGTATCTCTTTGCATTCTAGGAGCCCTTTTGCACATTTTAAATGCACATTTTAAAGCATATTTCAACACTTAAATGTATACATACTATACTTCCTTTTGCAAGGCAAATATTTTGGACTTTTGTTTTCCCTCATGACAAGAATAGGACACTGAACCTCTTGGGCTAGGTAAGGGTTTTAACCACGGAAACATATTGTCAGTCCTGAAAAATAACCTTACTAAAAAATTATAAAAGAAAGCACACATAGAAGCTAAAACAAAGCTCAAATTCATGTGATTTTATTTGTATTTTTATTTTAATTGCAGAGTTTTCTCAAAGGAATGCAAATATGGAGAGGCCAATACAATGAATCCATAGACAGCTTAGCTCCAGGGTTATCATGCTTTGTCAATTTCCTTCCCTTGTAATCTGCTTTATTTTGATGTAGTTTTGGGGGATGTAGCATGCTAAAGCCCATGGCATTTTTTCTCCCACACAGACAGCTTTGCCTTATTAGATTAAAGAGGCATAGAATCTCCATTATGTAAGCATTTTGTAATTTAATCACCTTCCCCTTGATCAGCATGGATATTTCCAGAATCTTGACATTACCTTGCCATCTACAACACAGCTTCAGTCTATGTGGTTACCTTACTTTGAGGTATCCATTCTCTTGATGCTGATGGGCTGGTAGAGTCAGTATCTCTTACTTATGCCTCTAACTCCAGCATAGGTTCCCATAATTGGTTTCTGTGCATTCTGATAGTTAAGTGATTCTGTTCCTGTCTTTAGTTCGGAAAATGTTTACACACCAACTGTAGACTGGAAAGCTCTGGAGATGAGGAAAAGGAAAGCACTGTGCTGTTTCAGGAGATATTAGGCTCATTTGTGTGAATGGCAGAAAGTCTGGCTTTCATGGAAATATCCATCTGCCAGTGGTCCAGTGTGAGACTGACCCTTGATGTATGGTACAAATTACACCAGCTTTGATAAAATGCACTGGGCCTGCATTTCATCAGTGAGAAAGGGAAAAAACAATACAAGGCACCCTTGCCCCCTGCCTTTAGGAACCTTCCTGGGAGTAGATTCTCACATCTCCATGCTAGATCTTAGTTGTAGGTGTAGGGAGGTGGTTCTGATGTTCTGATCAGGAATCTGTGTGTGACCTGTGAAGGTCCTGTTGCCCAATTGGTTCTTGATTGATTAATAAAAATGCTAGCAACCAATGAACTAAACAGAATAGGTGAGACTTTCAGACTCCCCTCTCCCCCACTGCAGGCAGACTAGCAGACATAGGGAGGAGAAAAAGAATTCTCAATGCTTCAGAAGGAGAAGGAGCCACCGGCCGTGTGAGATCTAGGGTGGAGTGGTTATTGACCACTTCCCCGACTGGGCCTGGGGTGGTGGACAGGATATTAGAAACATAATTAAGGGCTGGAGAGATGGCTCAGTGGTTAGGAGCACTGACTGCTCTTCTAGAGGTCCTGAGTTCAATTCCCAGCAACCACATGGTGGCATAAAATCGTCTGTAGTGGAATCTGATGCCCTCTTCTGATGTGTCTGAAGACAGCTACAGTGTACTCATGTATGTAAAAGAAAATGAATCTTTAAAAGAAAAGAAAGAAACATAATTAAACTGAAAGCAGATTTAGGGGGCTAAATGCGGAGAAGGTAACCTGGCAACTAAGTAAAGGGCAGAATTAGAGGTGTTGAGCAGGAAGTGAAAAGAAGGATGTGATAGCAGAGGAAGGCTGTTCTAAAAGAGCCCAGCTATCGAGCTAAAGCATATTGAAATAAGTTAATGTGTGTGTTTCATCCATGGATCCGAGGGAACCTGGGTGGTGCTGGTAGCATGGTCCTTCCAGTGCTTAAAGTGGGGTAGCAAAAACTACATGCTACCTGTAGGGATAATGCACTATGTGAAGACAAGTCTGTCTTTCTTTCCCTGCCTAAGACACCCTCTGATTGGGTAAAATAAAAAGCTGATGGCCTATAGCAGAGGCAGGAAGTAGAAGGTTCCAGGAAGAGATAGAAACTCTGGGAAAGTGTCAGGGGTAGAAGATTCACTACCTGGACTCCAAGGAAGTCGGATGTATAAAACTGAGGAGAGGTAACTAGTCATGTGGCAGAACTTAGATAGTATAAATAGGTTAAAATAAGTTACAAGCTAGTTGAGAACAAGCCTAGCTTAAGGACTAAGCATTCGTTTATTAATAAATAAGCCTCTGTGTCATTGTTCAGGAGATGGGGGTGGGGCTTAGGAAAGCACCAACAGTTACACTTAGTTTCAAGCCAGTTGGTGAGGTCCATCTGGGTGTTGTCTTTATTCCAGGTAGCTCTTGAACTCATCTATAACCAGCCCCCTGCTCCTGGGTATTAGGTATTCAAGACTTAACAGTAATCCCAAGAAAAGGCTGTGAAATAGTTATGGGATTTATGTAAAATAACCAAGTAATGAAGACAGAAATCTATAGAAAAAGATTGTATTTTTTCACATCTTCCAAATTTTGTATAAAGTCTTGGGGCAGCTGTGGACTTCCATGAGGGTACTGGCAATTGAACCCTGGTCTTCTGCAAGAACAGCAATCACCCCTAACCACCAAGTCATCTCTTCAGCCCTCATGTAAAGCTTTGGAAATATGTTTAGGTTCATTCTACTGTTTACATCATGTGAAGGTTTGATTGTGTTTAGTTTAAAGGTGCTAAATAAAGCCTTTTGTGAACAATTTTAAAGTGTTTTTTAGTAGATAACAAATATACTCAATTCCTACTTAAGTAGGACTTGTTTGTTGAGTAAATAATGAATAAATGACCCATGGACAAATATTCACAAGTATCAGTGCTTTATGAAGACAGCCCGAAGTGTGAGAGGGGTTAGTCTCCTACGGTGCTCAACTTGCAAATTTAACTGTATCGCTGAGTGTAGAAAAAAAGCAGTGCTAGCTAGGCTGGCTGAACACTGCAGATCCTAAGTGTTTGCAAACAAGAAGGGTTTTGGATTTGGGAATCTCTGACTTGGGAGTATCTGCATGCATAATGAGATCTTGGGAATGAGTCTAAGCACAAAGTCTGTGAATGTCCATACACATTGTATAAGGACAGCCTAAAGACAATTTTGTATATCTGCATTTTGATTGCATTTTAACTTTTTACATGAAGTCGTGTGTCAAATTCTCTATCTGTAACATGTCTTCTCTCATTTGAGAGCATTTCAAACTTTGGAGTAGGGATGGTTAGTCACTGTTCTATTGCTATGAAGAGACACCATTACCAAGGCAACTCTTATAAAAGAAAGCATTTAATTGGGAGCTTGCTAATAGTTTTAAAGGTTTAGTTCGTTATCATCATGGCAGGGAGCCTGAAGGAATGCACTAGAGTGTTGAGAGAGAGAGAGAGAGAGAGAGAGAGAGAGAGAGAGAGAGAGAGAG
>NW_021605000.1:329011-354596 GCF_004785775.1 Grammomys surdaster
GAGAAAAGCAGAGAGACAGAGAGAAAAGCAGAGAGACAGAGATACAGAGAGACATTAGACTTGGTGCAAACTTGAAACTTCAAAGCCCACTCCCATGACACACTTCCTCCAACAAAGTCACACCCACCCCAACAAGGCCACACCTCCTAAAATGCCACTCCCTATGAGTCTATGGAGGCCACTTTCATTTTTACCACCACAAATGAATGTAAACCCATCCAAGTCTCTAGATGGCGCTTACAGGGACAGAGAGACTTGTGAAAAGGTCTGTGAGGGCATAATCAGTGACTCTAGCATGTTAGCAATTAGTTTCTTCCATAGACACAGGAAACAAAGGGATGGAGGGGAGACACCTGTACAACTTGATTTGATTGTGCATCTGCCTTTGATATACTTAGCCAGAGGCATAGGGGCTTGGAGGAAACCACACCAAGATTGAATGGTGTGTGCTGATGCCTCACATCCTAGAAGGGAACATTAACCATGAGGTAAACTTCTGACCTAATCATTTTTTCCTATGATATTTTTCTGCTTTCATATATAAGTGAGTGTGGAGGCCAAAGAGATATATCTGATGCCATTTGGCCAATGATTTATGAGACAGAGGGGCAGGTGGAAGAGCCATCCATGTAGAGGAGGTAGGTAGCAAGGGTCAACATATTCTTTGTGCGTTTGGGGGTTTGTTGAGAGCCGCAATCGCCGTAACGCGATAGCAACGGCGACTGCTTCCGGGTTCCTCGCCGAAGGCCTAGTGCGCACGCGCAAGCCACGCATGCCAAGGGCGCATGCGTGGGCCACGCGCGCCTTTTATGCTAATTAAGGCTTACGCCAGGGACCAATCCAGATCAGACTTGACATGGTCCGAGCACTGACTGACCAACCAGGATCCGGGGGTTGGGACTTTTGGGGCTATATAAGGAGCAGCCTTTCTGCAGTTCGGGGCCCTCTCGCCTGCAACCTAAAAGAGCTGTAATAAACTGCGTGTCAGAAGAATTCATCGTGTGTGGCGTCTTCCTTATCGGCGAGGCGGGCGCTAAGCAGGGGTTGTTATACTCAGCTGCTACTTAGAGATGTCTGGGGAACGTGTGTACGACTTTCCCTGACCTATCTATCTCCCACACCCCCCATCTTCATCCCTAGGCCTTTTCACCCTTTGTGGCTTTGTACAACATCCTGTCCTTATTTGGAATATCTTTCTCCAGAAGGTATCCCCTTGTCATGGTTTGTGTTCCAGAGTTTACGCTTTGATTCTTTGTCTAACAAACTATGTCCTCTAAGATTCACACACTGGAAACTGGATTCCCCAAACAACGTGTTAGTGGTGTTTGGATGGAATCTTTGTGGGGCGATTGGGGTATGAGGATCTGCTTTTGTGAGTGAATTAGTGCCCATGTGGATTAACGGATTAAAGGGCCATCAAGTAGGTGTGCACTGTGAACTGGTCTCATCACTAACTTTGGAGGTCATGAGAGGCCAGATCACTGTGCATACCTACTCGGCTTGACCCTTTCTCAGATTCAATAGAAGCATGTGGTGAGGCCACATACACAGCATCTGACTTGTGAGGAATTTGCTGCCCACAGAGGAAGGAAAAATGCATCTCCCTGGAGCCAGCAGTCAAAGGCCAGGCAAGCCCTGTGGGAGGCAAACAACTCAGGCTATAGATTTTCTTTTCTTGATTTGGAGTCTTGCCAGGAGTGACATAGACATGGACCAGATGCGTGTCATGCCTCCTAAAGTACTTTGTGCATGGGCAGATGTCTCTCTAGCCCATCCAGTGATCTGTCTGTCCTAGGCCCTGGGCTATCTCACTCGATTGGTATCTATATAGATCTAGACCAGATACAAGCAACTGAATGTCCTTTACTCTACTGGAGGCTTATGGATAGAGAGTTTGGAAGTTTTGAGGAATCCTATAACAGTTACCTCCCCATCTGTTGTACTTCCAACCAGATCTGTGCTAGACACAGGGATGCCCACCAACTTCCCCAGCCTGGCTGACTGTACACAAATTCTGCCCTGTCCAACATCTGAGCCTCCCTGTACCCCTTCACAACTACCCTTTCACATGATCCTTTTATTGTTAGAACATCCTTCCCCAGTGCGAAAAGGAAGGAGCTTGTTAGAAACACTCAGTGAAGACACGTGAAAGAAGGCACTCAGTGAATTTGTGTTGTAGCTGATTTAGGCAAGAGCTGCCGAAAAGGAAGGCACCATCACCGAAGAGGGACTGGAATCTAGAGGGAGGCAAGAATCCGGGCAGGTAAACCAAGTAACAATGAGAGCTCTTCACGGGCTTTGAGTTGGAGAATCCAGCAATAGAAAAATTCTGATGCTTCTGAGGAGGGCCAGGTACTTGCTTTGACGACAGATCAAGTGCTTGAGTCTCAGAAGGACAGCTTCAGACCTCTTCTGGACAAGTTGAGGGTAAGCCTGAGAGCAGAGAAAAAGGGTGAAAATGGTCCCATAGAGAAACATTTGACATAATTATGACTAGGAATAGAGGAGTAAATGCAGAGCTGTCCAGTCTGTCTCCTAAGTGCCATCCAACGTCTTTTGAAGATAGAAATTCTCTCTCCAGTTTCTCCCAAAGTACCTTGTTAATGTAACCAACTCTTTGTTTCTGTTCCAGGTCTGTAAGCCAGACTATGGTTGTAGGGTGTGGTTGGGGAGAGGACCTAGCCATATGCACCATTATTGGCTTTCTAGTTGATCTTGGCACAAAGGATTCGAACTCCTAGACTCACTTGTCTTCAGAACTGGTCAGGTCTGGTTCAGAGTAACTGCTTGTCAGAAGTGAGATTCAAGCCAGTATCTTCTTCATTCTCAGAGTCTGAACACCCTGAATGAGGTCATTTATACAGAGTGCCTGGCCTTGGGCTCTCTGTCTAGGTCAGGGATGGGTTGCCCTAACATTCACCTTTAATGACTATGTCTGAAGTCAGTGGAATCCCCGAGGAGAAGATTCAGGGTAGAAGATTCAGGGCAGGGAAACCTGACTACTGCTGATGTCACAATGCCTCTACTTACCCCAGATGCCTGGCTACTGGACCACCTCAGGGCAGCGGCAAGACCATGGCTGACTGCAGCAGACAGAGGACAACAGGGGATCTGGGACCTAGAGTTCAGGGGGCTGTAGGATACCAAGAATGATATCTGGGCCAGAAAGCAGCTTCTCTGGGCCAGGAAGCAGCCAAGATAACCAGAAGAAGACATGGAACCCCAGGAATTACTCAGGTACTATTGATAGGGCCCCTCCTCCCAAGCCAGACACTTGTGTTGACAAAGAGGGAAGGCTAGGCAATTAATGTTTAAGGTCTGCCCCTGGGCATTGGTACCTTGCCTGCATGTATGTGTGAGGATATCAGATCCCCTGGAACTGGAGTTATAGACAGTTGTGAACTGCCTTGAGGGTGCTGAGAATTGAACTCAGGTCCTCTAGGAAGAACAGCCAGTCCCCTTAATCACTGAGCCATCTCTCCAGGCCGAGGCTTACAGTTTATAACAATGGCCCAAGGAGATCCAGGTACGGTGATACATGGGTTTGATCCCCGAGTCAGAGTCAGACGCAGCTGATCTCTCAGTTTGAAGTCAGTCTGATCTGTATAGGGAATGCTAGGTCAGGACTACATAACAGGCCTTGTCTCAAAAACAAAATGTCCAAGTGACTGTCCTGTACAGTCAGGGTTAACAACAGCATGTAAACATAAGTACATACCAAACCACACAAAAACTTACATGTATGTATGTAGCCCTTGGAGGCTTTGCGGTGAAGGCTTTTATCATTTAAAAATATATATTTTCTACTTATTTTAAAGTTTTTGGTTAATATACAAAGAAATGGGTTTATAATAGTACTTTCATACACATACACATCTGTATTTATATCTGTACATTTATATTTACATTGATATCTCATTATACTTTATTGTTCTTTGGAAGGGCATATACTATGATGTTCCACAGATGCATGACTAAGTCTTTACAAAATGGAGACCCTCCAAAATGTCCAACCAGGCCTGGTTCGTGTCTTTATTACTAAGTATCTGAAGGTTAGACATGGTGCTATACATCTGTATGTCTGATACTCTGGAGGCAGAGACAGGAGGATTGCCATGAATTTGAGGCCTGCCTTAGCAATGTAGTGAGAGTTTGAGGCTAGTCTGTGCTACATAGGAGACACTTTCTAATCCTCTATCCCCATCCCCAAAGATAAAGAATCTATAGAAAAAAAAAACCCAAGAGCCAGCTACACATCCAAGAGAGTTTCTTCAAAGGGATAATTAATACTCAACTTGATTATTTAGGATTGATTCAGAGAAAGGATTAAAAAACAACACTAAATAGTGGTTTTTAATAGTTAGAAACCTTATGATCGACAAGGCACCTTAATTTGTAGATTGGGATAGGGAAAGATGAGGGAGAAAAGACTCCCATCCCTACACATGAGGAGACCTGCACTTGGGTTAGATTAAGACAGGGTCTTGTACCCTACTTCAGGGCAGTGTTAATAGGGGTCCAGAACCTTAGGGTCCCCCAAAGCCATGTCTCCAGGTCGACAGCTTCTATTTGTGCGCACTTGAGCTGAGTGTTAGTGTGAGAAGACTGGGAAGTATTGCTGGCCAAAAGCCTGGGGAGTCAGAGCTCTGGATTCAAATCAGATGCTGCAACTTGTCTGGGAGATGCTTCCAGCTGGCTCAGGGTAGACAGGCTCTGGCTGCTTGGAGATGTAAAGCTGGGGCATTGTCCAAGTGCATATACCTTTGGTCAGTGATAAGCCTCCTGTTCTAGGACCTGTGCTGAGCAGGAAGAGGCCTTCCTTCTGAAATACAGAATAATCTGAAGCTCCCATGGGACCTTCCCCTCCCCAAGTGCAGATCTGAGATCCTCATTTCTTTCTATGCTGTGAGCATCTGAGTTTTTGGTCTTAGTGGATGGCCCTGAAATTCCTACCTCATCTTCTCCTGGCAAATGGATTTGTGAGTGTGTGTGTGTGTGAATATAGGAGTTCTCTGCCTGTCTGTGTGTGCATGTATTTGGTGTGTGTTGGGGTCTGTCCATATGTATTTCTGTTTCTGTATCTGTGTATGTTGCATGCTTCTAGGTGGGTGTTGATGTTTGTGTGTATCAGGCTGTTGGTGTGTATGATGGTTTTTCTGTGTGTGCCCATCTGTGCTTTTAAAAATAGTTCTGGAGACCACATGCTAGGCCAGTGCTCTCCCACTGAGCTGAAACATTGGCTCTCTTTTACCTTCTATCTGCCACAGTCTCACTAAGTTGGTCAGGAATCCTTAAACTCATATTGTAGTTCCCTTAGCCTTGAATTTACAATCCTCCTGCCTCAGCTTCCAGACTTGGGCCTTGGATGAAAGGTTGGCTCCCTTCTGCATTTTCCATGGCCCTCCATGGCTATGCTCTCTATTTAAGTAGTAGCATGCTATCAGCCAGGACCTGAGGATGGACAGCCGTCATGGAACCTTGCTTGACTACTTTGGCAAAGCTAGTAGGTGGTATAGCCTAACTAGTGGGTTTTGGGCAGAAAACAGGAAAAAATGGAAAGAGAGCTTGGAGTCAAGAGAATGTTTTAGAGGAGATGTCTGAGTGGAAAGTAGGGTGAAATGGAGAGGCATGGAAATGTTATTGAGAAAACCCAAGGAGAGGGGGCTGGGAGAAGAGGAGGATCCTGGGTCAAGGGTGTAGGGAGAGGACACAGAAAATGGATGCTGGTAGCTCCTCCCCTGCCTAGGACCCATTCCTCAGCCATAATTGGCTAATACCATAAGCTATAGGGCTGCCACTCCAGATAACTCCCATAATCTCAATACCACAAGAAGGGACAGAAACTGCTTAGAAAAGCAGCCAGTACTTCAGGAGGCTGATAGCACAGAGCACGCATGTATGAATGTTCATTTCCTTCTGGTAGCAAGGGCCAAGCTTAGGCCAGGAGGCAGCCTCTCCTTTTGAAAGGTATAAGATCTACTTGGAATTACCCTCTTGAAAACCTGTAGGCTTGCCTGTCCTGAGACCTTCAGTCCCCAACCCCCCAAATTCCACCTCCACTTTATCCCTGTGGCCACGCTTCCTGGGCATGCCACCAGAGAGGAATAAGGACAGTGAGGACGGCACCTTGGCTTAAGGTCACACAGCTGGTAAATGGTAGAATCATTTTCTGACACCAGCGTTCCAGCAGGGAGTATCTATGCTATGCCCAGACACCCTGTGATTTGCTTGACCTCTGACTCTGGCAGGTTTAAGCTTTGAATATGGTTTGGCCTGCCTGTTCCTCTTCCGACTGTTTCACTTGTACATTAGCCGATCAAGCCAGCCAGCTTTGCAACTCAGCTTTGACTTTCTGGTTACCAGCTCTAGCTAGACAGACACACCAGTCTTTCTGATGCTTCTCAGTCATTAGCTGTCCTCAGGCCACTTATATATCCCTTATGGCAGAACAGTTTAGGAAGGGAGGCAGGACACAGACACAAGTGGTGAGGAGGAGGCATTTTTAGGTGGAATGGGTCACATGGTCTCTGATGTTCTTCAGTTGCTTCCTCCACAGTCACCTTCTCTGCCACTATCAACTATGTCCCATCAGAAACTGTGTGGCCCATTCCACCTTGAGAACTTAGAGGGTGGGGCCATTGTGGAATGTACTGGGAAGTCACTGAGCAGGGAAAAAAGCAGGGCCAAGTTCCAGCCAGTGCCTGGCTGAAGCCAGACAGCAGGAATGCAGGGCCGGCTAGGCCCATGCTTGCAAAATATTTGCTTACTTAGATTCAGTTTTCATTGTTCATTTCTAAAATAAATGTTTGCTTTACCTTTGTAACTGTAAAATTTGGAGGACCATGAAAAATAATGACTTTATTTGAGGTTTAGAACTGTACGTTGGGCCTGGGGGCCCTTCCATGACAGTGGCTCATGCATCTTTGGGTCAGTGCAGGTGCCTGGGGTCCATCTGAAATCTTTGTAGTCACATTTGCCAAGGACCGTCCCTCAACCTAAATCTTTGTCAATGGCCATGGCTGATCTTCTCCCTACCCTATTCCAGGACCTCTGCCTGATGCTAATGAGGCTAGCCAACCACACTAACTACCCCACCCCCACCCCCCAAACCCTGTAACCCTGCCCTTAGGCTCTGCCATGGACTCCCAAAGTTCAATGACCTCCTCATGGCCGGCCTTCTGTTTCTGAGTCAGGGTTAATCTGTCTCTTAAAGGCTAGAAGAGTGAAACAGAAATCAAAACTAAGACAGGCATCCAACATACTGCTTTCATATTGATATACAAATAATGTAATAGCATTTCTTGCCAAAAAACCAGGCTCCTACCCACATCTTTGTGGTACCTTTAGAGCTGGTGTCTTCCCACTCTCTATTCAGTGCCCTTCGTCTATTTTGCTGTTTTGATTTGTCACTGTCTTATTATGACAGCCTCATAGCAGACTTTGAAAGCTAGGTAAAACTTCACTTACCCCCTGCCCCCATCACCTTTTCTACTCTCAGCATTTGCCATGGCAAATAAAAAGTCTAAGACAGTTTGCCAGTTTCTCCATAAAGAAAAACAATCCAAGTATGACTTTGGTTGGTGTTGTACTGACTGTATGGCCACATGCAGGCCAATTGACATTGTTTTGTTGTTGTGGTTATGTTTTTACAATGATCATGACACATCTCTCTATTGAGATGTTAATTTTCATCTTGTTTTCCAGTTAATTTTACCCTAGTTTTTGAAGGCCATACTATCACCAAATGTCTTTTTAGCTTTTTTTTTTTTTTGGTTGTTGTTGGTGGTGACAAAAGGAAAAAGCAAGCATTTTGGGCATGCCGGCCTTATGTCTGCCAGTCTTGCTGAATGCACTAATTCTGTTTGTAGATTATTTTGTGTTTCTACCTAGGCAGTAACGGTGTGCACATTCAAAGCTTCACCTTAGAATCAGATTGACATGGATCTGAATTTTAATCTTATCATTTACTAAATGTACCACTCGGGGTTCATTTAGTGACTTGCTTTCTTCTAAAGCCCATTCCTCTGTCCACAAAATGTGATTTGTAGTGACGTCTAATGAGATGAGGGCACAGGGCCTCATCCGTGCCTGGATTTTCCCATTCATTGTCTTTTGCCCTCAGCTGCCTTCAGCTCTGGCTTATGCCCTCTTGTATATTAACAGCATTCTGTATAGATCAGCAGCTTCAGTGGACACCTTGTCCTTGGATTTCTTGACAGATCTGTGGCCTTTACACCTGTCCCTTTGTGCACCACTTGGCTTGACTTCTTGAGATGACATGTCAGACTCTCCCCCTGTCTCTCTGGTGGGGCCCCACTCAGTCCTTCCTCATGATTCTCCACACCTCTTATGCCTAAAAAACATCCATTTATGACCCCTCTACCACACGCATCCTACGGAAACAAGAGATAAGACAATCTTTGTTTTCTACCATGTTTATATGTCTGAAACTATGACCACTGTCCCAAGACCCCAGGTTCACAGAGAGCAGCTGCTCACCAGTGGTTGCTGCCTGGATATTCTACAACGCTTAATGTGTAACTTAGCATCCTGTCTTTAAACTGGCTTTCCCTTTTTTGATACTTATTCCATCATCTAAGTAAGAGACCTGAGATCTTCCTAGACCCTCACACTCCCTCCCCTTCCTGGTTAATGGTGACCCCACTTTGTTTCCATCCTTCTCACTTAGACTCTTGCCCTTGTTGCAAAGTAGCTTTTCAGGCCCTTCTAGCCTTGCCAAGGTTTCTGTTATGTTGAAGTTAAAATTGCATTGATTTGCAATTAGACCCCAGAAATCTTCCATAGATGCTGTGAAAACTACTTCCCAGATCTCGGGGACTCAACCTAAGGGAAATTTACTTCAACTGGCTTTGGGATGGACTGCCATGAGGTGACTTGGGACTCCGGATATCTTCCATTTTTGTGACTCTGTGATCTCTTAGGGACCTTGGATTCTTTCACTTCTAAGCTATGAATGGATAAAGAAACACAGTAATGGCTAAAGATTTTAATGAGACCAATTTGCAGATAGGGAGGACTCAGACACAAAAGTTGTATCTAGTCAAAAGGAAAAGAGGAGGGGTGGGATGTGCTGGGAACCAGCTCTTAGCTTCCTTGCAGGATACTGAGTGGAATCCTGGAGGTAGATGCTACTACCCTTTGATGGAAAGACAGCTATAAGTTTCTGCTACAAAATTTTACTAAAGAGGGATGACAATGCCAGTCCCTACTTAAAGTCATTCAATAGTCTCCACAGTGTCTGCAAGACGGAATTCTTGAGTGTGAATGTTTTAGCCAGTGGTTTTCAACCTTTGAGTCGTGACCCCTTAGGGTGGTCAAGTGACCTTTTCACAGGAGTCGTATATCAGATATCCTGCATATCAGACATTCATATCACGATTCACTACACTTATGAAGTAGCTACAAAAATAATTTTATTTTATGGTTGGGGAGTCGCCACAACATGGGAAACTAGATTAAAGGATTGCACATTAGGAAGGTTGAGAACCACTGTTCTAGGCAGAAAAAACAACATAAAACCCCAATGACATAAGAGCCTTCACGCTTGGCTTTACTTGTTTAAAACACACTTCATACTGCCCTCTCCGGCAGCTCAGGTGCATCCTGTGTGTTGGCATTCCTTTGGAAGTTACTGCTTTCTTTTCTTTAGATTTTTCATTTGTTTCTTCTTCCTATCATCCCAGTCATGCCTGCTCATCATTCAAAAGTAAACAGGGTGCCAGTTCCTTCAAGGATTTGCCTCTTGTGTCTCTTCCTGGTGTTGCCCCCTCATGTCACAGGAACAAATGGCACCCTAACATTGGGAGCTACACTTAGCGGTCTTATGGTGTTCCCAAAGGAGGAAATAGTGTGTTTTGGGGGTTCTCAAGGACTTAGACCAATGATACTGATTTTCACCTGGGAACTTGTAAGCGATGCAAAAATCCTCCTCCTCCTCCTCCTTCTCCTCCTCCTTCTCTGAGCCATCTCTCCAGGTCCATGTCTATATCTTACAGAGAAGGTGCATAGCAAGTGCTTGTATGGCCTTAGGCTCTGAAATTTATGTGAGGGGAAAACCAGACAAATCCCTTGCTCCTAAGGATTTGAAGTTCTAAGAGGGGAGTAAAGAAATACATTCAAAACAAATGCATTGAGGAGCTGGGGAGGCGGCTTAGCTGTTAAGAGCACTTGCTGCTCCTCCAGAGGACCTGAGTTTGGTTTCTAGCACCTGTGTCTGGTGGCTCTCAATTGCTTCTAATTCCAACTCCAAGTGATCTGATGCCCCCTTGTGGACTTTGTGGGAACTTACACACATGTAGCATGTACTCACAGACTCACATATGCATAAATAAAAATACAAAATAAATCAGAAAATAAAACCCATCCAAAACACTTCCAGAAATGTACTATATGACAATAACACGAGGTAATAGGATATTGAGCTAAACAACCCAAACCCAGCCAAGCTAAAATCTGCAGGATTTGTTGAGTTGGGGAGGGGGGAGTGGGAGACCTGAGAAGTGTAGACAGAGGCAGTCATGAATGAATAGAGTTTGGAGCTTCGATTTCACTCCCAAGTGTGTTAGAGAGGGCTCTGGGGAAGGATATTTAGGTCAAGGAATGATACACACACTGGTGCCTACTTTTGAAAGGTCACTTTCACGGCTGAGTGTATAAAATATACTCTATGAGGGTAAGGGTAGAAGGGGGAAGCCAGTTCGGAGGCTGTGGAATACCTGAGAAGAAACATTGGGAACTCATGTTTGATCACATGCTCCTGGGGCCAGGTTCTCAGGTTTGAGTCTTGGTTCCATTGAAATAGGCTTTAAGCGAGCCACTGTACTTTCCTCTGCCTCTACTTTATAATCTGTAAGAGGGGATAACATTAGCATGTAGCTCCTGGTTTGTAGGGAAGACTCAGTAAGCTAATGCAGGTAAAACAGGATTGTCTTGGTGTGTTATTACTAGTGTGATGTTAATAGCAACAACAATTGTTGTTATTATTAATAAAGCAATGAACTTAGGATATGTTTGCAAGCTGAATTGACATGTTCTACTGATAAGTTGAGTCGTGCGTGGGATAGGAAAGATTTCTAGGTTTTTAGCAACTGACTAATTAGTAGTGTTCTAATAAAAGCAAACATTGCCAGTACTTGAGAAGCAGAGGCAGGTGGATCTCTGAGTTTGAGGCTAGCTTAGTCTATAGGATGGCCAGAGCTATACAGAAAAACCCTGACTCAAAAACCCAAAACAGAGAGATAGATAGGTAGACAGAGCACCAGCCATTGGAGGAGTAGGTTTGGTAGTGTGATGAGATGAGGTTTGCCAAGAGTTCAGCTGATCAGGGAAAGTCTGAGGTATGTGAAACACATCTGAGCTGTCTGGAAGGGGGATAAATGGATGGGCCTGAAGTTCAAGGATGATCTAGGCTAGAGGCTCAGAGACCCACCTCCGGAAATGTGTACAGATGGAGAAGCCCAGGGTAGAGTGCTGAGGCCTTTCCTCTAAAGGTAGGCTGGGAGAAGAAGCCAGTTTGTAACTCAAGATGACCTCCCTGGGAGGTGAAACTCAGAATTGGCTCAGCACGTGCTCCACGATGAACACTAACGTGAAGCAGATAGTTGAGTCTCCACAACATGGAAGATATTTGTAGAGAGCAATTGGATTTTACATTATCAGTTGGTGCTTAAAACCACTCAGTTAGAAAGGTCTGCCTCTATACACTTCTTGATGCCAAGAATTAATAAGAGGAGGGATCACTCCTGATCTGTGAGGACAGCAGTACAAACAGACTTCTCAGAGCTGCCTTGCAACAGGATTCCAAAGCATCTGGAACAGTAGTTCTCAACCTGTGGGTCCACACCCCGGGAGGGGTGTCAAATGACCCTTTCACAGGGCTTGCCTGAGACCACTGGAAAACACATATGTGTATGTTATGATTCATAACAGTAGCAAAATTACAGCTATGAAGTAGCAACTAAAATAATTTTACGGTTGGGAGTGACCACAGTGTAGGGTGCTGTATAAAGGAGTCGAAGCATTAGGAAGGTTGAGGACCTAGGAGGAGCTTTCTGCAAGCCAAACTAAATCCCACCTGCCTTACTACTCAGGCTGAGGAGAAGCTTCCTGCCTCCCTGTCAAAATAAAAGTCAAGAAATCACCATTAGAAGTTGACCAAACTAAGGTGGAAAATGCCTCAAACTGTGGGAAGGGTTTCAGTGACATCATAGTTCGGCACAGCTGTTCTGGGTCCTGGAGCATCTAGACACTCACTCCTCTGTCTGCCCCACACAGACTATTATGCATTTTAATTTAGGAAACACTTAAGTTAGTACACGAAGTGAGGGTTTTATTATGACATTAAAAATTTTTAATTAAAACATAACTGCATCACTTCTCTCCTTCCCTTTCCTCTCTCCCACCCCTTCCATGTTCCTGCCCTCAGACTAGATCCTCTCATGTCCCATCCCTTCAACCCCTCCCAAGTCTCCCCACCCCCTCTCAGATCTATGCCCTCTTTTACTGTTACACACACACACACACACACACACACACACACACACACACACACATTGTAGATATGTATATATAGACTACAGTGTGCTGAGTAACTAAGGGTAGTGTTGCTTGTGTGTACATGATTTCAGGGCTGAATACTTGATATTGGAAAGATCAATTAGGGTTTTTAGTTTTATGAAGTTCTACTTTTCAGTTGTTGGCCTTAAATATTGGGCAAATCGTGCCCTATTCAGGAAGTCCTTTTGTATACCTCTGCATATAGGTTACGGCCTATGTTTTCTTCTGGCAATTTTAGAATCTTGGGTTTGTAATTGAAGTCTTTAGTCTACTTGAAGTTAAGTTTTGTGCCTCATGATAGATATGGGTCTGATTTCATTCTTCTGCACATGGACACTGTTTTCCCTGCACCATTTGTTGAAGATGCTGCCTTTTCTCCAAGGCGTTGTTTTGGCATCTTTGCCAACTATCCGATGGCTGTAGCTGCGTGTACTTGTGTTTGCACATTCTGTTTTGTTTCATTGTGTACACGCCTGTTTTTGTGTAAGTACCACACTGTTTTATTACTGTAGATCTATATATACCTTAAAAACCAAGAACGCCAATTCCTTCGATATTACTCTGTTTGCTTAGGATTGTTTTGACCATCTTGGGTATTTTCTAGTTTCACATATATTTAAGGATTTTTTTTTCTATTTCTGTGAAGAATGAGGATTTTGACTGAGATTGAACTGAATCTGTAAATTGCTTTTGGTAGGATAGTCATTTTTACAGTACTAAGTCTATCGGCTCATGAGCATGATAGTCCTTCTTTCCAGTGTATTTTGGTAGTCAAAAAAATCAGGTGACTGCAGCAGTGTGGGTGTACTTCTGGGATCTCTATTCTGTTCCATTCCTCTGTGTGTCTATTTTTGTGCCCATACCAGTTCCTGAACTCTGTCCATCATGGCAGAGAAGTCATGGCTACAGGAGCTTGGGGCAGCAGGATCCATGGTCAAGCAGAGACAGATGAATGCTTGTGTTTATCTTGTGTCTTCCTTTTCAATCAGCCCCGTGCTGATCATGGTTGGTGGGTCCCACCTCCCCCTCAACGAATCTAACAAAGAGCGTCCCTCACAGGCATGCTCTGAGGCTAGCCAAATGGGAGATAATCTCTCACAGGTTTGCCGGGGGCCTGTCTCCGTGATCCTGACAAGTGAACAATATTATTGACCATTACGGCCTCACACTGGGGATTAAATCCTTCTCTTCCTTCGTTTCTTCGTTCCATTCCTTTCTTCCTTCCTTCCTTCCTTCCTTCCTCCCTCCCTCCCTCCCTCTCTCCCTCCCTCCCTCCCTCCCTCCCTTCCTTCCTTCCTTCTTTTGTTCCTCCCTCTTTCCCTCCTTCCCCTCTCTCCCTCCCTCCCTTCCTTCTCTCCTCAGTCTTTTCTCTCCTCTTCCTGTTTCCTCTCCCACTTCCAGAACTCCCTATGCAGTTCAGACTGTCCCTTAACTGACTACCCTCTTATCTTAACCCCCCAAGTATATAATCAGTCCCCTAAAGGCTTGGATTTCAACCTGAGCTTTTTGAGGACGTTCAAAACCCAGAAATGGCCACATGTGGACTTGCATCCCTCACAAACCCTTCCTCACTCTGTAAGAAGAATCTTACAACCATTTGTTTCAGCCCTGTGCATCTGCGTGAGGGGGAACCGAAGGCAGCACTTTAGGCGGAAGGACACAGTGACACGGATGATTAAACATGAACCCCCTTTCTGGAATCCATTTTAGAGCTCTTGGATAAAGCAATTCTTTCTTTCCACTTTCCAGAGTCAGCAGAAGTGGGGCGGGGCCCTTGGCACAGGGTTTCGGAGAGATGGAATTAGTTAAGGCGCAGGGAAAGGGAAGCTCATGTCGGCGGCCCTGTCCTGTCCAGGGAGCACACACACACATAGGCAGGAGACTGGCTCCTTCGCTGCCACAGAGCCTCCTTTCTTCTCCAGGAAAAGTGACTCTTTCACAGCGCTTGGAAGCGAAGGAAATGGAAAGTCCCACAGCATCCTGAGCCCCTCTCCCCTCACGGTGGCTCTTTGCTTCTCAAAGTCAGAGGCAGAATTTGCCTTTGCTCTCAGGCTATGCAGAGGGTCCCCCTAGTTAGAGTTGCGCACTCCACTGCGTGTGTGGAGAGCCGGATGCAGGGCACTGATTAGATTTAGCAGGGGCTTTTCTGAGAAGCTGCTGAGCTCAGACCCTGCTGGCTCCACATTCCTGCATGATGAGGGAGGGATTCCAGTGTTTACTTTGAACAATGTTTTCCTGTGTCTGAATCCACTACGTGTTAAATTCTTCCAGATTTCTGGCTCCACACTGCAGCTCCAGCAGGACAGAAACAGGTTTACGGTCGTTGGCAGAGGCGCGAATGCAGGGTCGATCTGGACACCTCCTGCATCTAGAATTTCCACTCCGTGGACAGAAAAGCCACAGCTTCCCTGTAGGCACAATGCCTGGGAGGGGCGTGTGGTCGGGACAGCAGCAGCTCGCTCTGCTAGTGACTCTCGCTTTTCCCACCCTAGAGAGCAAAAGTCAGCTTGTCTCCTTTGAGTGGCATCCCGGAATGAGAACAAGAGAGTTTTGAAGGGCTGGCAGTGTTTTCTCGGGTAGGGTAAATGCAGAAGGAATGCATTTGGTGGGATGTTAAAGATCTACAATACATTCCAGTTCTTGGGCCTGCTGCTGCGTGAGCAGGGGCAGGGACATGGGTTAGACATGGAAGAGAGACAGGTGCAGGGAGCCCTGCTCTTCCTGCTGGTATCCAGGAGATACAGAGAGGCAAAGTGACCTGGGGGTAGAAAGCTGGCCTAAGGGTGGGTCCCCACCACAGCATATTAAGACCGTTGGGGTGGGGGTGGGAAGGGACAAGGGCCTTCTGTGCAGTAAGCAGCTTCTTTATTCTTGTGTCTGAGATGCTGAGCAATTCAGGGAAAATTCTCACAAGGCCCATGAGGGTTTGGGCTCCTTGGAATCATGTGGCAGGCAGATCTTTTAAACTCTCTGTCCTGGAACCTGTGCGCTCAGATGATGGAGCCCTACCCCCTGAGATCCCTTCATAATTAGGGGTGGGTGTACATGTGACTATGTATGCTCATGTACAGGCAGCAAAGGCAGATGGGCTCTGGCCTTGAAGGCCTAGGGAGAGCCCAGATAGTGTCTATGTATCCATATTAAGAAAATAGTCCCCCTGGTAAGATCTGTTGTTTCGATCCTGACACTTTGACAAAACCCTTCTTAATACCCTGCACATTTTGTTTGATCTTCAGAAGGAAATTACTTTTTACATACATCTGGTAATTTGTGAGGCAAACTCCCTGACCACTCAGAGCTCTCCCTTTTATGCTTGGCTCCATCCCTATTCCAACCTTGCTCCCTCTGGCAGCATCCGTGCCTCTACCATGTCCACATGGCCTTGTCAAAAGCAACCTTGCTAGAATCGCACCTTCGTTTCTGGAGCATTCAATAGGCTTCAATTCCTTACATACTGTATTAGGTCTTCTCATTGCTGCCACAAATCTCCCCTCCCCTCCCCCTCCCCCCAAGCAGCATAAGAAAGGGGTTGTCAGCATCGTGTCCTCCCTTCAATTAGGCTGATACCTGTCTTGAGTATGACGAGCCTGAGGGTCAAAATTATTCAGGAGGTTGTTCAAGGCACATATATAAAGGGGGTATCCTAGTTTGCATATTTGTTGCTGTTATAAAATACTCTGGTCAAAGCAACTTGGGGAGAAAAAGGCCTATTTTTTAGGTCATAATCCATTATTGAGGGAAGTCAGGTCAGGAACTCAAGGTAGGAGCCTCAGGGAAGGAACAGTGGAGGAATGTGGCTTGCTGTCTTGCTGTCTGTCTTGCTAACAGGCTCACACTCAGCTTTCTTATATAGTCCAGGAAAAACACCTGCCTAGGGACAGCACCACCCACAGTGGGCTGGGCCTTCCTATGTCAATCAGCAATTGAGACTGGACCCCATAGACTGGCTACAGGCCAATCTCACTTGGGTAATTCCTAAGTTGAGACTCCCACAGATGACCCTAGGCTGAGTCAAGTCAACATTTGAAACTGACCAGAATAAGAGGTAAAGCTGGATGCTTTCCAACTTCATTGTTTCTGTTTCACCTTACAACTTCATTTTCCTTGTTCTTATACCTAAATCCCAGGGTTTTTTCCAGTAGGAATATGATGTTTCTTGGTCCAGTTTTGCTTATCAAATTGTTTCAGACTATGGCTCTAGACACCCAAGAAGAGAAGACCAAGAAGGTCTAGGATAGGAATGAAGGATATCAAAGGCGTGAGTGGGGTGTGTGTGTGGAGTGTTACAGACTTGAATGGTGGCTTACATAGGTATATATGTATGCATCATATGAATGTGTGTGTATGCATTCATGAATGTGTATACACATGGCTCATACACTCTTATGCCAAGGACTATGTGGATGTTCTGTTCAGAACTGTGTGTGTTTAAATGTATGTGTGTATCTGTGTGGCTGCAAGAGAACACAGATATTTCCATCTTGCCTGGGCTCAGGGATCAGCTCCAGATAGTGTTATTTTGGTACACAGCTGGTGTAAACAGTACTTTTGGCACTTGAAAAGTAAAATGTGTGGGCCAAGATTGGTGATGGGGAGAACCAGTGTGTTGAAGGATCCCCTAAGCATATCTTTTTATTTACTAGTTTAAGGCTTACTTCTATTTTTTTCCATGCAATGACTCATTTTTGGTGAGATGAATTTTGTTAATTTCTCAAGCCTGTACATTGGGTCACATTGTGCTGGCATGGTGGGAGACACCCTGTCCTGAATATTAACTATGATGACAACAGTCAAACCAAGAGGTCCTTAGCATGTGGTTAAGTCTTTGTTCACTACTTAATGTGATTTAGCTAGTAAATCTTCACAACAATCCACAAGTCCTCTCACTGCCTCTGTGCTAAAGGTGAGAATTTCAAGTATCTTGTTTCTGTTTCAAGCCCTGATCCTGGCCTTTCTTGAACTCATGCTGTTGATTTTGTGCTACACTTTATTCATGAACTGAATATCACACATGAATTGCTTTATGTGTGATATCATCACAGTAAGAACATTGGTGAATTCTGTCAGTCAGGCTCTGGACCATCAGGGAGAAGGCTATCTCTCAAACGTCAGGCTTTTGCCGGGGAGAGGACACCCACATGACACTGCAAAGGGCTTGTTCCTGGATCCTAGAAGTATTTGATGCATCCCTCCACCATGCCAAGGAGATACATTAAAATCTTTGTTGTTTAGTTGGATTTCTGACCTAACAAAAAATTCTTTTGTCAGAACTCCCAGATTTCCTGGCATGGTACCCACACATATTTTCTATGTGGCTAGAACTGCTGTGTACTAGTTGTGTATATTCATGCCTAGAGAGATTCCTGTAAAACTACCGGTTACAGATCACTCAATTGGAAACAAATTCCTCCCTGGTCTTTAGGAAATGTTCTTTTTGCTTTTAATGGAAGGTCATGGTTTTCTGTTCTCCCAGCACTATCCACATTAGTTACATTCTATCTTTTCCATTTCCTGTTCCTCATACACAAGATCTGGGAGAAGTCAGGGCCATGAAAGGGGTGGATAGGATCTGAGTACAAATAAAGATGCACACTTGGCATTTGGGTTTTTATTTGAAGTTTGGTGGGATGTAGAGCCAAACACCTGTTGATGTCACACTGGGGATGTGTGGGGAATGAAATGGAAAAGGTCTGCAGAAATAATCAATGGAGACTGAACCATGTGGGAACAAATTTGGTCTGAGTGCTGTTGTGAAAGCTAAGGGGGAAAATGTCTCTAGAATATAAGACTGCTCAGTGCTACCGAAGGCCATTACATTTTGAAAGATGAGAGTGCAGAGGCCTGGAGCATAAGTGGGAAGCCATTCTTTGATAGCAACAGGGCCGAGGGCAGAGTGACTGGGAGCAGATGGTGGTGAGTTGGCACAGACTATTGAGGGAAAAGAGAGCGTTCTCGGATCATGAATTCTTGGATCTTTCTGAAATCAGGAATAACAGTCGCTGAGGGTGAGAAGGGGAAGCAGGTGACAGGAATTTAAAGCCACTTCTTGGAAAATAAGCAAACGAATGAGTAAAGGGGAGCCTGTGGGGTGGGCTAGCAATGGGGCATGTGTCTGAGGCAGAGGCAGTAATAAAGGAAAGCCCTTGGCAGGGAGACAGCCTGCTCCACAGACTCTAGTTTCTTTGCCTGTGAAATGGGGATAAAATTGACTTTTGTCAGAATTAGTTAGCATAGGATGTGTGCTATCTATGTGTGCTTGACTCATGGTAGACAACACAGAAATGCCGGCTACGAACATTTCATTTGAGACCTAGCATGTAGTCAGATTCATCTCCTAGTAGGTCTAGTGGCTGAGATGGAGGTACTTTAGAAGGACCAGCTTTTGCTTAACTGGTGCTGGACGTTTGTCCTGCAAATGTGATAGAGAGGCAAGGTGGAATTAGTTCCTTTCTTACCTAGATAAAAGCAACATGACAGATTTGCTTGATTATGGCTTGTGCTGTTTAAGGCTTATTGTAAGTGTTAAAAATTGTGTGTCTTTTATCTGGGAACTGAATGATCAAAGGTAGGGTAGAATCCCCAGATTGGGATTAAAATTTTTTCCTTTTCTTCTCTCTTTTTTTTGGGGGGGATTAAAATTTCTACAACAGGAAGTAAGAACACTGTGGAGAGAGCTATATAGGTAGATGGACAGATTGCTGGAGGTGAGTACTTCTAGGGACTTGAGGCAAGACGTTTGCATGGAACTCTGAGATGAAGACCTACTAATAATGATAGCAGAATGCTCCAGAAGAGCGGTTTTTCAACCTCTCTAACACTGTGACCCTTTAATGCAGTTCCTCATGTTGTGGTGACCCCCAACCATAAAATATATTGTTGCTACTTCGCAACTGTAATTTTGCTACTGTTATGTATTATATTGTAATGTAAATATCTGTGTTTTCAGATGGTCTTAGGTGACCCCCGTGAAGGGGCCATTTGACACCCAAAGGAGTTGCAACCCACACGGGTGGAGAGAAGACGATGTGGGGTGGGCTCTAACATTTGTCAGTGACCAAGTGGAGTGGAGGGCCTGGTCTAGTATGGTGGCATGGGCTTCAGAGAAGTAAGGGAGGAAAATGACTTGAGAATCATAGGGAGTGAAGAGATCAGGGACCTGCTTTCAGGCAGAAACCTGTGGACTCAGGGGTGGAAGTGAGGGTGGGAACATCCTGGGCTTCCTTTCAAGGCCTTAGAGGATTCTGTTCTATGGGGGCCAGGAGACAGGGTACATTCTTTGTTTTTATCTGACAAAGTACTCCTGACAGAACTTCCTGTACATCTTTGTGTGTGTGTATGTGTGTGTGTGTATGCATGTGTGTGTGTGCTTGCACGTGGGATTACACAATTGAGGTGAGGTAGAGGTGATAGTGGTGGTGGTAGTGTCTACTAATTTCAGCCTCAGTTTTCCAGCTTTGAATTTAATTAGATCAGGTTTCTCAAGTCCAGGTGCATCCCGAGCCTTTTGATCCCTGATGACTTATTCACCCTCATGTGGTTAGTGCTATGTGCTATGTGTATTCCCCTGCCACCAATGATGGGTGTTGAGAGTGTGAAGTATGGGTGTGTGTTTGCATATACATGTCTGTGTGCACAAACATGTCCATTTCTGCAAGTGAGCACTTGTGTATAAGTGCTAATGTGTATGCATGGACACTAGTCTGTACTTATTTGTATACATGTATATGTTCATATATACTCACTTATATGCAGATGTGCATGCGTTATGTATGTGTTCATCTTTGTATGTATTGTGTGTGTTCAGGGCAGACTTTGCTACAGAAGTCAAGGTGCATATTGTTTGAGAGAGAAATTCTATTGTTGAGCTAAAACACCATGACCAAAGCCACCTGGGGAGGAAGGAACTTATTTCCTCTTACAGATTGTAGTCCATCATTCAGGGAAGTCAGATCAGAAATTCAAGGCAGGAATCTGCAGGCAGGAGGCCACAGAGGAATGCTGCTTACTGGCTTGCTCCTCATGGCTTGCTTGTTCAGCCTGCTTTCTTATACAGCCCAGGACCACTTGCATAGGGGTGACACCATCCAGAGTGGATTAGGCCCCCCCACACCAATCATTAATCAAGAAAATGCCCCACAAGCAAACTTGCCTATAGGCCAGACTTATGACAGCACTGTTGCCACTTCTCAAATGACTAGTTTGTGTCAAGTTGACATATGGAATATGTCAATCAAGATGGAGATACTTCTCTGGGGCGTGGTATTGCAGAGTTTGGAATCCCAAAGCTGGGAATCTTGCCTTTTCTATTTCAGGCAGTATATAATGAATTTTAAATAGGAGTGTGACGTAATCAGATCTTGCCTGATCTTGCCTGGTTTGTGCTTGGCCCTTGGTAAGCATCACTATACATTTGTAGAAATGAATGGGTTTATAAATATTTTTACTTGTAGCTTTCAAATGGAGAATGAACCAGAAAGAGAATAAAGTAGGAAGACTTATTTGGGGAACAGACCCTGAAACTGGGGTATAATATGGAAGGAGTTAGTTTCTGCTTGGGCGAGCAGGAAGCATGGCCATGCACTTAACAGAGCCTGGCATGGGGACAGAGGATGTGTTTTCAGGCGTACTGAGGGACAGCAGATATGAGCCTGGGTTCCGAGCAGGTTTGATGAGATGCGACCGCACAGGGAGGAGCTTGCTCAACGGGCAGTAGGAGGTTGGAATCTACTCTCAGAAGAGAGATGGCTGGAGGAATGTTTGTTGGTAATTTCCAAGTGTCAGTGGTACTGAAGACTTGAAGTGATAAGGCCAGTAATGAACCCCTCCCCTTTCCTCTCCCCATGGCCCTTGGCAACTGTTTCCATGAGTCAAGCTTTCAAATACTCCAGATAGTAGAGTCCTATGGTGTCATTTGACACTGGCTTATTTTGCTAACTGTAACCTGAGTAATAATTTCTCAGAGCCTCAGGGAGGGCCTCTGTGAGGTGTGCGCTTTGTGTGAGAGTGCTGGGATGGTCCCTGCTACTCTGGGGAGGGATGTGTGGTGCTGGTAGCCTCTTCACTAAGCAGCTCATACCCACTCTGGTTTTGGTTTGCTTTCCATGGCTTTTTGGCCTGCTCGGCACTCACCTGGCATCCTGTCAAATGAGACTTCCGTAGGCTGGCATACTTTGTGCCTAGTGGCTCGGAGATGGCTCTTGGGCTCCGTGATGCTCCCGAGGCTTGAGCTGATGGGTTCTGTTGCTCTGTTCCTGTCATACCACAAAGCATCCAGCTTCCCGTTTACCTCATAAGAGCCTCACTTCACTCTGTCATCTCTCTACAAGAGCTGACCCTTGGGGGTGCTTTTCTTGGTATCAGGGATTGAATGTAGGTCTCTGTGCATGCTTGGCAGAGCATATAACCTCCAAGATTTTACTTTTTAAATACCTTTTTTATTTAGAGTCAATGTCTTACTCAGTTATTAGGCTGGTCTTGAAGTTGTAACTTTCCTGCCTTAGCTTCCTGAGTAGCTGAGATTAGGGGCTTGGACCACCAGGCAAACTTTCTTCCAAGTTCCTTCTTTAGCCCTCCGTGACAGGAATGACAACTGGGGGCTTTTGCCATACAACCCTTCAGCCTGAAGATCCTTCCTGGAGGCCTCCACCTTGCTTTGATGAAGGTCACAGACTCCATTGTGTCTCCTGTTCTTATTCTTGGGGGCTATACTACAATAAGAGGGAGACCTGGAGCTGGTAATTCAGAGCCCTAGAGTCTACCAGGCAAACATTTCACCTGTTTTTTTTGTACATGAATATAAGAGAGGAGGATGACAGAGCTCACCTCACAGCAGAGGGGAAGTGGCTTTGGACATATAGAAATCTTTGCAGAGGAGAAAGCTTGAGCAAATAATATTGGCTGTGTAGCGTCTCATGAAAATCAGACAGCCATTTGAGACCTGCAGGTTAAAAGATGCTGCTCATCACTTTTAGTGGCTAAAACTGGAAACACCTTAAAATCCTCAAACAGAGACATCATTAGTAATAATTCATTCCTTGGATGGATTGCTGAGTAGCCTCTGAAATAATTATGAGGAATATCTAACAATATGAACAGATATAAGTAATGGCAGTGCAAAAGCGATAGGGCTAAGTGTAAGGGTGGGTAAGATGATATACAGTTGCCATATGACTCTGGGATTCTGAGATTAAAAATATATCATCCAAACTTAATATTGATACACAACGTCTATTATAAGAACACATACCAATGCATATGACAAAATATATACTTAAATTTGGGAAACATAAACAAAGAGATGGCCAATCCTCCCCCATGGCGCATATCTCTAATTGCTTTTCTAAGGGGCTGGCAATTTATTTCCTGTTCACAGCTTTCTGGTGACCACTGTGGGAGTCCACAGATGGAGAGCAGTAAGGAGCTGCACTTACAAGACAGAGTTTACACCGAGCTTTGAACCCACCATCCTCCATCCTCCGGTTTGCACCATGCTCAGGTCCTGCTCGGAGCCTGCCTTCCCTGCCAAGTGTTGCTGCATCTTTTGGTTTAATTTCTGTTGTGGTAGAGTGACAGTTATTGCTGGGTATAAAGAGCCTTTGTAACAATGTGCAAACCCTTCAATTTTTAAAATAACAGTTTGGATTGTAGCTCATCTGTAGGCCATCCACCCTAGACAATTGGGAATTTGGTTCAATCATAATTTGGAGTTACCTGTGACCTGAGAGTTGAGTATGTTTAGTGATACAGTCCTTTGTCACATTCTGCCATCAACTGGGACCCAGCTGTCAATCAATAATGACAGAATAGTGGAATCTAATTGGAGTGAGTGATTACCTTAATTCTTTGCTTCTAGAAGGGTCTCAAGTGTCAGTTACTCACTCTCTTCAAAGTCTGGGTTCCTAGCCTCCATTCTGAAGCTCCGAGCATTTGAGAGGAGGGTGCCTGGACCTCCTCTGATTGAGATCAGCCCTGGGAAATGCTGGCTGTTTCCCCCATGTGTTCTCTTGGTTCACAATACCCGCATTGTTCCAAGGGGAACAGGACTTCCTCTTTCTGATTGATTAGTCATTGTGTGGCCATTCGTTTTCACAGCTCAGGAGCCAGCTGTCAGGCAGTAAGGGGGTCTCTGGGCACAGATTGCCTAAATTTTTACATGTTTGTTTCCTGGGTATGGACTTTTAGGGTTGTTCTTCTATATTTTTCCTATTTGACTAGCTGAGTATTGTACGAGTCTACCCAAAATGCCTATGCAGAAAAAGGTAGAAAGGCTCCTTTGTGCCTGTTTGGTTTGTTCTGGAAATTTAATTTTTAAGTTGGAGCTTGATTTCTCAATGTGCTTTATGTCTGATAGGTCTTCATGTTACCTCATCAACGGAAACATCATGTTAGGCGGAGTATTTCTTGAATAAATACAGTATGCATGTTCACGATTGTTCCCAAGAGCTTCGAAGTGCTCAGAACTTCTTCTGGTAGGGAATTTGTGAAGTGTTGCTCCCACCAGTTCAGCATAGTTTGTGTGTAGAAAGCAGGCCATTTGGAGGCAGTGATGGTCTGCCTAAGGAAGCAATGTGTCCTGAGCAGAGAAGCAGGGAAACACCAGGGCTGTCGTTTAGACCAAGAACTGTCATCTGTCCCCATCCTTTAGGATTCAGCAGAATGAGTTTTCCTTCCTGATTCTTGATTTCATTTCCCCCTTCCCATCCCAGGTGGTCTGCTTCCTCACAGGGCTATGAGCAGCTTGCCCCAAGGTGGTCTTCGTCTGCTCAGTATCTGGTGCAGACTGGCTGATGGGATTTGTTTAGACCTATGTACATGGCTTTCTTAGCTTTTCTTTCTGATGAGTTGGATGACATACATTAGTCTTGTTTGAGCTCTTACTAAGTATGAGAAATCTGCTTTGCAGACCCTGGACACTGAGAAGGGCAGACTTCAGAGCAAGAGGTAAATGTAGTAAATCCACTGGGCTCTGAGCCAATGTAGGACACTGTTCAGAAGTGTAGTTTTTGAGGTGCATTGTAAACTCAGTGATGAAAGCACGCTGTGGATGTTTACAGATACAGACTGTTTCCATGCTTGGAGAACAAAGCACCTGAAAGTTATGACGTTAATAGTTAGAGAACATGTGTACCATATAGCCATATTAGCTGGAAGCATGGCTTCTCCCACGCATAATAGGTAGAATCCAGTCATGGCAGACTGGTGTTAGAAAATGAGCAGCTCTGATTAGACTCTGAGAGGACACCCCATTCTTGGAGTAGTGATCATTGGCATCCCCCAAAGAGGCCTGTTCTGTGTCAGAACTTACCACTATTAAAGTGGGCCACTATTTGGAAATTGATTCATAAGAGAGTGCAGTAAAGGACTTATAACTCTTCTTGAGAGGCAGTAGTGATGAAGAGAAGGTGGCTCTTGATGCAGGGAGAGGAACAGACAGTGTTCTTCTTTCCCGGAAGATCAACCTGTCCCTCCCCATTCTGTCTTCACAGTTCTAGGGTAGCCAGTGCCGCTCAGCATGTCTAGTGACTCTCCTGTACACCCTGTCTCCAGAGTCCATTGGGGTTGGTAGGAGGTATTCATGGGACAGAAGCAGGTGGAAAAGCAGAGAGAGTAGAGATGAGGCAGAAGTTGGTGTGTGCACTCAATACTTCCTCCCAGGCCTGAACTGCAGGGACTCTGTGAAGGTCTGTTCAGCAGAGAGTGACAGGCTCCCGGAAGGTCATTCCGACTGAAGAGCATCCCTGGAATGCATGCACTACACCGGCTTGATTCTCACCATGGTACTTCAGAGATCAGCTTTTTCAAGACACTTCTGCTCTTAATGGCAGATTCCTCCTCTGCCAAAAGTAAATTGGGGAGTGGCCAGACAGTGGAAAAGGATCCAGGGCAGGGAAGGAGAAGGACAGGAAGATAAAATGCAGAGATTGAAAATGGGCCCAGCCAGACAAGTGTGAAGATAACAGAAGGAGAGAGAGAGAGAGAGAGAGAGAGAGAGAGAGAGAGAGAGAGAGAG